>NC_136850.1:0-210000 GCF_951394365.1 Tetrao urogallus | reverse complement strand
AACCCCACTCGCAATTGGGAACGACAAAGAGAAGAGCTCCAGTAGCACCTTGACGTTTATTTCCAGCACAACCCTGACGTCTCCACACCACCCATTTCTTTCTGCTTCATACTGGACAGTTTTTTGGGGGGAAAAAGAATTAAAAATCAGCATTTTGGGGTTTGTCTCCAGGTGAGTTCGCAGTGTGGTGACCACAGGGTTGAAACCACCACTGAAATACCTCAAAAATAGTCTTCGGAGGACAGAATTAACCCAAATTTTAGAGAATCGCCTAAAACAAGCAAGATTTACCCTTCAGGGAGGCATTTCTTCGCAGCAGGAGCAAGAAGGAAAGAGCCAAAATAAACAACACGAAACAAAAAAGCTCCCCAGCGGTCTTCATCCCAAGAGGAAAACCCATTCAGTTCCAGCCCCAGGGCCCCGAAGCAGCGCAGTGGTTTCCTTCTCATCGAAGAGTTGGGTTGGCTTCAACCACGGGTTGACCAAGACGTGGTTGAAACTCAGCAGACGGTTCGGGAACTCCTCCGTTTCCTCGTCTGAAGACCCCCTGGGACGGCCTCAAGGCCCTCTCACCGTCTCATCCCCCCAGCTTTCTATCCCAATCACCCAACCTCTCCTTCCAGACCCACCGCTGGGTCCCCACCGCGGCCTCAGGAGCACAGTTTGATGTAGGTCACGGTGGAGCAGACGGGAGAAAAGGGGGAACACTTTCTCTCGGAAGGCGACGTGAAGGTGAAGATGTGCTGCATGTTCTCGGCGTTGTAGAAGGACACCTCCTCCCCTCGTAATCCAGGTACACCCTCACTTGCTGAGCTTCTGCCCGAGGCACAGCGGGGTGCGTTGGGGCGAAGTGACGGCCCAGTAGCGCCCCCGTTCTGCTGCACTGCCCAAATCCCTTCCTCGGGAGAAAACTGAGTCAGCCCTTTCCTCCTCACCGACTCCTTGGCCACCCCGAAGGCCCAACCGTCCGAAGCCCCGACCTCCACTTCCCAGTAATGCCGCCCTGATTGAAGCCCGTGGTGGCCAAAACCCGCGAGTTGGTGTCGAATCTTTTGGGGTTGTCGGGCAGATCCTGCTTCCTGCAGCCCATCCTCACGCTCTTCAGGTCCGCGGAGAGGATGAGGAGGTGGTTGGCCGAGTCGGGTCCAGGGTCAGGTCCTCTGTTGGAGACAGCAGTTGTAGAGATGAGAAGACGACGACTCAGTAATTATTAAAAATAATGCAGAAAAAAACACAACAGAAAAAGGAAAAACTGGGGGTGTGTTTTAGGGTTGTGGAACCCCATCCCAAACTCAAGGCCTCAGTGGGGATGGGGATCCAACCTCAAGGCCTGAAGAGCCAACGGGGATGGGAACCCAAGGCCTGAAGAGTCAATGGGGATGGGGATCCAACCTCAAGGCCTGAAGAGCCAACGGGGATGGAACCAAGGCCTGAAGAGTCAATGGGGATGGGGATCCAACCTCAAGGCCTGAAGAGCCAACGGGGATGGGAACCCAATGGGGATGGGAACCAATGGGGATGGGAACCCAACGGAGGCGTTGGCTGGGAGATGCTTAGGGCTCACCTTGAGCTTTTACGCCTAAATGGGAGCAATTCCAGTGCTGTGCACAAATAGAGCCACACGGATGAGAAACCTGGGGGCAGATCCCCGTTGAGGACATCAGAGGGTCACCAGATCATGAAGGGTGAAGCCCCAGTGGAACAGCGACATTTTATGGTGAATAAGCACCATAATAAGCAAATTATGGTAAATAAGATCTGGTTCATGATGCCCCATAGGACAACCCAAGCACTGGGGCACTGTGATCTTCAGAGCCCCTCCAACCTACAAAAGGACACCCCAGCTTTGGCTCTTTGTGGCCCGCTGTCCCTCAGAAGCTCCGGGTGTTGAGACCCCAGCTTCCTCCATGGGGAAATAAGGAGAGCAACTCAAACCGCCACGGAACGGGGCAGCAACAACGCAGGGCTGTTAGCAAAGAGCGCAGTAAAACCACATGCAGGTGATCAGTAATTACAGGCACGAAAAATTGACCTTAGATCAAGGCTTTTTTGCTTTCCCCCCCTCCAAATAAATGGATATTTTCTGATTCTTTGCTTTGCTCCTGGCCCCCTAGCATAAATAGACACCATTTCACGCCTGATGTCTGATACGGCGTTGACTTTTTCTTCCCATAATAAACACCCACGGAAAGCCGTGACCTAAAGGCACCTTCGCACACCGGATCACAGCCAACAAAGAGCGCACGCAAACTGATGAGTTTGGATCCCAACATCTTTTCCCCTTCCAAAATAAAAAACATAACGAGCGCGTTAATGACCTCAAATTGTGGTTGTAGTCAGCAAAGTCACCACCAAAGTCAGGATGAGACCCCACTGTGGCTTTGGGGACACCCGGGGGGGGGGGACGGGGACCTCAGGAGCAGAAAGGCGTTGGGTTTTGTGCCAGAGCTCCTTTAGCTAAAGGCCTTTTTTTTTGCTCTGCTGACATCCAATGGTTTGGGGATGGAAATGGGGTGCAGAGCCTGAAAGGATGCGGGTGATGGGATGCTGGTGGGTGCTGGGAGAGGGACCATAGGAAAGCCGTTGGAAAAGATGGCGCAGGGCAGGCAGGGGGCTGGGATTCCGTGGGGTTTTCTATCCCTGCTCATGCACACACACCAACATGCAGGCAGGGCCGCGTTGCTGATCCTGTCGACCTTCCTTCTTCCTCTCTGCGTTGCTCAGATGGGTCTGGGGGGGTTTTGGGGAGCAAAGCGGGGCCTCTCCTTAGCGGGGGGGTCTTTGGGGAGATCCCAACCCCGTGGGGTCTGCAAGCCCTGTGCTGAAAACCATCTGACGAGCGAAGAAAATAATGCACACCCATGGCTTTGCAAACTGGAGGATGGGATCGCAGGCAATGGGAGCCATGGGGCGCCGTGGGGCGGCTCTGGAATCTGCACATCCTGCAGAATTCAAGCAGGCCAAGGGCAGGAAGGGCAGCGACCCCGTTTTTTGGGGGGAGGGAGACAAAATCTGTTCTTTCTGTGCCACGCTATGGGTTGGTTAGGGGTAAAGAGGCAGGAAGGACCTCGCTCAGCTGGCAGATCCCCGGCGTCAAAAACCGGCCTTTGATTCCTGGACTGAGCAGGCTGGATCTGGAAATCATTGAGAAAGAAGAAATTAAATATATCTGTGTAATTTAGAGTGCCTTTCTTTCTTTTTTTCCTCTACCCTCTCTTTGGCTTTGCAAATTACAACCACAATTTAAAGTCTTTGCCTCGGGGCCGTTACACCTTCGCCGTTTCTCCTTTTACCTTTTTCACCTCTTCCCAACTCATCCCGCAGGTTTTCTGAAAGGAAGAGGGGGAGAAGTGAATGGAAACACCCAGAAAATGGGAAAAAACAAACCCCAAAGCATCAAAATATTGTTTGCTATTGAAGGGTTTGCTCAAACCTTCCCTATCGTGCCCGGCTTTGTTCTCCCCATCATTCAATGAGCTCTCAGCACAAACCCTGCTCCAAAGGTGCCAATTTTATTTGTTTTCCCCTCTTTCCTCTCCTGTTTTCCTTCCTCTCTTCCCTTTTTCCTTCCCCCCTTATCCTTCCTTTGCTCCTTTCTCCTTCCCTTCCTTTCTTTCTCTCCCCTTCTCCTTCCTCTCTTTACTTTTTCTCTCCTCCCTCCCCCTTTTCTTTCCCTTTCTTTCTTCCTCCTCCCCTCCTTTTCTTTCCCCCCTTCTCCTTCTTCTCACTCCTCCTTCCTCTCTTTTCTTTTTCCTTCCCCCCTTCTCCTTCCTCCACTCCTTTCTCCTTCCCTTCCTTTCTTACTCTCCCCTTTTCCTTCCCCCTTCCCCTTTCTCCTTCCTCCATTCCCTTCTCTTTCCCTTCCCCTTTTTCCTCCCCTCTTTTCCTTTTTCCCTTCCCCTTTTTTTCTCTCCCCTTTTCCTTCCCCCCTCCCCATTTTTCCTTCCTCTTTTCTTTCCTCCACTCCTTTCTCCTTCCCTTCCTTTCTTCCTCCCCTCCCCTTTTCCTCTCCCCTTCTCCTTCCCCTCTTCCCCTTCTTCCTCTCCCCTTTTCCTCCCCCCTTTCCCCTTCCTCCTTTCTCCTTTCCTTTCCCCTTTCCCCTTCTTTCCTTTCCTCTTTCCCCTTTCCTTTCCCCTTTCACCTTTCCCCTTTCCTTTCCCCTTCCCCTTTCCTTTCCCCTTTCCCTTTTCCTTTCCCCTTTCTCCTTTCCTTTCCCCTTTCTCCTTTCCTTTTTCCTTTCCCCTTTCCCCTTTCCCCTTTCTTTTCCCCTTTCCCCTTTCTTTTCCCCTTTCCCCTTTCCTTTCCCCTTTCCCCTTTCCTTTCCTCTCTCCCCTTTCCCCTTTCCTTTCCCCTTTCCCCTTTTTCCTTTCCCCTTTCGCCTTTCCTTTCCCCTTTCCTTTCCCCTTTCCTTTCCTTCCCCCTCCCCTCCCCCTTCTCTCCATCCCCCCCTCCCCCATTCCCTTCCCACATTCCCGATCCTCTCACACCATCTCGTGGCCGTTTCACACCGTTGCGATGGAGCAGCCTTGATGGAGCAGCCTTGAAACGATGGAGCAGCCTTGAAACGCCACCCCGGACCGCCGCAAACCTTCGCATCTCCTCCTCCTCCCCGTTTCCCCCCGGCCCCGTTTTCCCCGTTCTCTCCCATCTCCCAAACGAGGACGGATCTTCCCCCTCCCTTCCCCCCACCTTGGGCTCGGCGCTGCCCACCTTTGAACCTCTTGAGGACTTTCTCCAGGACCACCGTTTTGAGGCAGAAATTGCAGACGTGCACCTTCATGTCGGTGCAGACGGGCACGGGCTTCTGGCACTTCACCTCTTCGCTCCTGCAGGGGGGGAAATCACTGCGTTTCCTCTGCTTTTATCCTTATTTTTGCATCCCTATTCTCCGCTCGTTTCTGTTGTGCCCCCATGTCGTGTCAGGACCGCAGCGAATTTAGCTGTCAGAGCAGAGGGTGATTCCCACCCTGCAGAAAGTAATGGTGCGTTCAGCTCCTCTCCCACCACAGAGCCCAAATCTGAAAGCGATGGGGCAACCTGAGGGGGGGGAAAACGCCCTGTTTTCCCCCAAAATGGACGGCGTGCTGCACGCAGGCACCCGGTCTGCAAAAACTGACCCTTCAGTAAAGACGTTTTGGGGAAAAGAAACTTGAAAGGAAAGGAGAAGCGGCGCTCCGTACCTGCTGATGATGCTCATCACATCCTGCAAAGGGAGAAAAGAGGCCGTGAGATGTTTGTGCAGCCTGCAATACGCCTCAGTGGGGACCCCCACCCCA
Source organism: Tetrao urogallus (assembly GCF_951394365.1). NCBI lineage: Eukaryota > Metazoa > Chordata > Aves > Galliformes > Phasianidae > Tetrao > Tetrao urogallus. The sequence continues at coordinate 204,724 of NC_136850.1, read as the reverse complement.
TCAGCACTGCTTTTGGGGGGCGCCCATCCCGCTACTTTTGGCCACGTTCACGGTGTGGTTTGGGTTGGAAGGTGCCTTTGGTGGCCTCCAACCAACCCATCATTTTTGGAGGTCCCCATCCAACCCATTCCCTTTCAGGGGTCTCCCATCCAACCCACTCTTGGATGCCTCCCATCCAACCCATTCCTTTGGGGTCTCCCATCCAACACATTCCTTTTGGGTCTTCCGTATGGAGACCCCAAAGGTAGAAGGGCATCAGCCTGAGAGCTGAAGGGACACCGCTTTCCACATCTTGCCCCCTAAACGCTGGCATGAAAGCTGCACATTTGGGTTCCTGTGATACCTGGGCTCCCAAGGGAAGGGTTCACCCAAGGATTCATGGCGTTACGGGGGCAGATATTTCCACGGTGGAAATTATTCGCCCTCAAAAAGGGTGAGTAATTAATTATGGAGGAAATTTACAGGTTAAAGTACCCTCGCTAATGAGGAAACTCGTGGAGGTGAAGTCTACACTCAGCTCTATTTGTTGCCCTTTAAAATGAGGGAAAGAGGGGCAAAAACTGTGAACCAGGATGAGTTCAAAGCCAAGCAAAACCCAAAAATACCCTCCAGGGAATGGGAAGGGGGCTGGCTAAGGATTAAAGAAAACAATTAAGCTAATCACCACTCATTACACCATCACTTTTGTGCCTGTCGATGGGAGCTGAGCAAAGACCTCACAGAATCACCCCGCAGAGGCTGGGTAAAGATTTGCTCTGCAAATATTTACAGTGCTCTCGATGGGGCGTCAGAAGAGCAGGGCTTGAAATTCAGGTTTGGGCTCAAAGAGGAAGAAATGAATGGCGCAGAGCAGAGCTGTGCCTGCAGTGCTTTGCTCCCGGTTGCAGCTGTGACCGACCTTAACGTCACCCGTTGGCTTTTTTGCCTTCCAGAACGGCGTCAGGTTCTGCCTGGTTTTGGGGTGGGCCGTTGGGGTTTGTGTTCCCAACCCCGCTGCTGTTGCAGAGGAGGGTTTGGGCAGTGCTGGAGTGACTCCAGCTCCGTTCTTTGCAATCAATACCCAAACTCCATCTGTTCCTCCCCTCGTACTTTCCAGCTTGGTAAGAGCTCATTCTGACTTGAAAACCCAGCTCTGCTTTCAGCTCCCAGCCGAGGCTCTGCTGCAATCGCTGGCGTGGGGCCGCGTCCTGCTGGGCTCCGCGTGCCTCCATGCCCAGCTCTCGCCTTCCCTGCTCTGCCAGAGGAGAGGATTCCTCATTAGAAGTGAAAGTAATGGCGGTAGTAAGAACAAAAAGGGAGTTTTCTCCCAAGGATGTCGACAGCGTCCAGGAACACGTGAAGAAAAAGGAGATGGAAGCGTCAAGATGCAAAGCTGAAGGCGAATTTCTTTGCTAACCACGATTCGCTGGTCCAAAGGTTCCCTGGTCCGAAGGTTCCACCATTCTTCGGTTCTTTGATTCGAAGATTTTATGATCCACTGATCCAGTGGTTCTACAGACCAATGATTCTACGACCCAATGGTCCAACAGTTCTACAGATCAATGGTTCTACGATCCAGTGATCCACTAGATCTACAAATGAATGGTTTTATGATCCAGTGATCCAACAATTCCACCAACCAATGGTTCTGTGGTTCAGTGATCCACTAAATCTACAAGTCAATGGTTCTATGATCCAATGATCCAATTGGATCCAGTGATCCAGTGTTTCTACAAACCAGTGGTTCTATGGTTCAGTGATCCACTAGATCTACAAATTAATGGTTCTACGATCCAATGACCCACCATTCTACAAACCGATGACTCTATGATCCAATGGCTCTACAAACCAATGATTCTATGATCCAATGGCTCTACAAACCAATGGTTCTATGGTTCAGTGATCCACTAAATCTACAGGTCAATGGTTCTACGATCCAATGACCCAACATTCTACCAACCAATGATTCTATGATCCAATGGCTCTACAAACCAATGGTTCTATGGCTCAGTGATCCACTAAATCTACAGATCAATGGTTCTACGATCCAATGACCCAACATTCTACCAACCAATGACTCTATGATCCAATGGTTCTACAAACCAATAATTCTATGATCCAATGGCTCTACAAACCAATGATTCTATGGTTCAGTGATCCACTAAATCTACAAATCAATGCTTCTACCACCCAATTATTCCACAGTTCTACAAATCAATGGTTCCATCATCCAATGACCCAACAATTCTACGATCCAACGATCCAAAGACTCGTTGATCCCACGGCCCTGCGATCACAGACCCAACCGCCTCACCTTGAGGAACTCCAGCACGGGCTGCTGGATTTTCTCCTCCAGCTCTGTGATGAGTTTGTTGAGCAGCGTGATCTCCTTGGAGAGGTCGGTGATGTTCTCGTTCTGCCTCTTGGCAATGCTCTTCTCCATCTTGTCCAGCTGCCCCAGCAGGATGTGCTCCTGGTCGTGCAGGAACTGCCGGAGCCCCTCAAACTCCACGAGGAGTTTCTGACGCTCGGTCTCGATGGTTTTCTGGGAGGGAAACACACCAAAAAAAAGCTGGGTTGGCTTCTCTTCCCGCGTTGCTGCGGGCCTGATGTTGGTGCAGTCAACCAGCATTCAGGGGATGCATCCTCTGCAAGCACAGAGGAGGTTGCACGCATCATGGCTGCTTTGCTCTACGCTGGCCATCGGCACAGCCCCAGCTGAGCCTCAGCAAGCGGCGTGAAACCATCGTGGTGTGAAAGCACAGCCCTTGGCTGGTGTTATTTCCAGCTGGAAGAGCAGCAGGAAGGGCTGAGAGCACAGTTTTGTGGCAATGGTAGAATAGAAGCAAGGGCTGGGGGCGGCCCGGTGGTGTTTGTCCCTTCCGACAAGCGACATCCCAACCCAGACCCACCGCCACGGAGCATCGCACTGCGCTCACCAGAAGCTCCTGGGTTTTCTTATCGTCGTTCACTTTGAATTCCAGCAGTTCCTGCCTCTCCTTTTTCAGGAAATCCAAGCGGCCCTGGATTTTCTCCTGGGAAACCAAGAAAGGGATCATTTATCACTGATGATGTTCTCCCTTTCCCCTTTCCTTCCCTTCCTGTTTTATTCCGTTGCCGTTTCGCTCCATGTGGGCGCAGTTTGTCCTTCCAGCCCCACAAGGACAAGCAGCATCTCAAGCATCCCTTCTCACTGGATGGATTTGCTGCCTCAGCTCTGCCCATGCACACCCACACTTTGCAACCGACAGCAAACACAAAGAAACCTCCGAAGGGAGACGCAGGAGACCATGGCAGGGAACGTGAACTGCTTTCACCAGCTGCCACCGCCTTGCTAACCTTTTCTCCTGACACAAGCTGAGCCTTGGCTGCAGGCAGTGCCCTAGAATAGCCGAGGGTGTCACCTTATGGGCACCCATTGGGTGCAGAGGGCAATTAATCTGCTTTGCAGCCTCTCGGCTTCTCTGGATTTCCATCCTTTCTGCGGGGAAGGGTGGACCTGCAGCCCTTCTGCTGAGCTCAGGGTCCCCATGGAGCTCATGGTCCTCCAGCCCTCCTGTAAACTCAGGGTCTCCATGGAGCTCCAGCCCTCCTGTACAGCTCAGGGTCCCCATGGAGCTCATGGTCCTCCAGCCCTCCTGTACAGCTCAGGGTCCCCATGGATCTCATGGAGCTCCAGCCTTCCTGTACAGCTCAGGTCCCCATGGTCGTCCAGCCCTCCTGTGCAGCTCAGGGTCCCCATAAAGTTCATGGTCCTGCAGCCCTTCTGCAGAGCTCATGGTCCCCACAGAGCTCACAGCCATCCGGCCCAAAGCTGATATCAATGCATAAATGCGTTGTGCATAACTGGAAGGGGATTTCCCCCCCCCCCCCCCCCTTTTTTTTTTTTTTTTTTTTGGAGGAAGAGGAGGAAAACTAGAGAGGAAGCAGCGACAAAAACCTCTGCAAGAATCGGCGCTTCCCATTGCAAAAAAAATCAGCACTTCCCAACTCCAAACCGAGCGACACCACGGGGAGACGAGAGGAGAAGAGCGGATGCTGAAACGGAGGGGGGAAAGACACACGGACAGCAGACAGGCCGCGCTCGGGGTGGACAGACAGACAGACAGATACCTTGTACTCCTCGGACGCCTCATCCACGGGGACCACAGCGTGAGGCCGGTGCTCACGGGACCGGTCGCACACCACGCAGATGCTCCTCCTGTCATCCTTGCAGTAGAGCTTGAGGGCTTCGCGGTGCTTCACGCAGAGCCCGTCCTCCTCCGCTCCCTTCGCCCCGCGCAAGGCGAACTGGCTGATGATTTCGGACATGTTGGCCAACTGGCGGTTGGGTCGGAGGCTCTTCTGTTGGAAGATCTCCCTGCACTGAGGGCAGGGGAAGTCCATCTCCAAGTCCTTCCAGCTCTTGACGATGCACGCCCGGCAGAAGTTGTGCCCGCACTCGATGGACACGGGATCCTTGAAGAACTCCAAGCACACGGAACAAGTGGCCTCGTCCTGCAGGTTTCCAGGCAGGAAGACGGCAGCCATGGCCTCTCTCCTGCGGGCAAGGACTGATTTCACCGGGGCTGGAGGCAGAGCATGAATGCTTGGCACGCGGCCCCATGGGCGTTCCCGTTCCAGGAACGATCCCACTGCAGTGTCCGGTTTCCTTAAACTGGTAACGAAGGCCTCAGCTTTAGGGCACAGAGCACGGCTGGAGGAGAAAGGGAGCGAGGAGACGTCCCTGCTCTTTGCTCCTCCGAAAGCAGCTCGGGTCTCAGCTCCCCACCTGCATCAATGGCTGCTGTTATTAAGGGAACCGTTTGGGGCGCGGGGACCGAGCGGCAGAGCTGCAAAACTCAGGGCAGCTCGCATGGAGCAGCTGCTCCGGGAGCTCCTGATCAAAACCCCAGTGCTTAAAATGGCTTTGGTGGAGCTCCAGGGCTGTAAAAAGCAACGGGAGAAAGGGGAGACGCGTGGCATAAAGCGATACGGAGACGGGGCTGAGCGTTTCCCAAAGCCATAAATATCAGGCTCTAAACGAGGGGGGGTCTCGCAAAACAAGAAATCCCACGTTTTTGTTCCCAAATCTGCCTTCCAAGCAGGGATATTTAACACGGGGGGAACTCCTGGGTTGCTGGATGGGGTCGGTGCTGCGGTTTTCTCCCATTGCAGAGAAGGGAAGGAAAAGTCGTGGGTAACACGAGCCCAAATAACGAGCTGGGTGCTATCAACAGAGAAGAGCAGGCGCTTCTGGGGGGTGATTCATCGCCTCCTAACGAGGGAATGAAAACGGCATCGGGTGACACGCAGATCAGGGGCACCCATCGGCATTTGTTGCTGCTCCGCGTGGGTTTGAACCCAGCCCTGGGGTTTTTTTTGGGGGGGGGGGGTTGTGGCATGGGATCCCTTCCTCCTCTACATCCCCATCCTACTTCGAGCCCAGGAATAACGCAGAACGAACGGCTGTGCGTTGCACATACGTGTACCCACACGCGCCCCATGGATGCGACGTGCGCCCCGTCGTGCCGTCAGCCCCCGAGGGGAAGCGATTCCCACCCCTCTGCGCGCGCATCGACCCGCGCTCCCCCCCCCCTGCGCGCCGCTCCGTCCTCGTGCACGCGCAGCCTGGGAATCGCTCGCCAGGTCGGCTTTCGTCGAGCCTCAAGCAGGCAGGAGTCGTTTCTTTCGCTTTGGAGTCTATAGGAGGAGGCGAGGGGCTGCCGGAGTCGGGAATTGTGGATGGGGGAATATCGGAGAGAGAAAAGGAGGGGTGGGACGGACGGACAGACAGACGGACAGACGCATCCCGCCACCCGCATCTCAACGTACCTCGGAGCGGAGCTGTAGGAGAGGGGTGTCCTCCTGTAGCTCTGCATGGAGGACGGTGCTGTAGGGGTCCCGGCACCCCCACCTGCAGCGGGGCGAAGCGCGGGCCAGGGGCGGCCGCTCCGCTTTGCTGCGGCGAAAGGATCCAGCTCAAATCCCGAGCGCCACCAGCACCGCTCAGCTCCGGCCCCATTTGCGTCCCCCCCTTCTCCTTCCCCCCCCCCCCCCCCACCAGCCCCATCTCACTTACCAGCCCTTCCCCTCCCCCATTGCAGCTATCCCAGGCACCCGCCGCTCTCCTTCTCTGCTCTCCTCCTCTGTGCCAAAGCGTTTTTCCCAGCCCCGGAGCCAGGATCCTGTTTCCAGCACCTCCTTCCACCTGTCTCCCAACCCAAGTCCTTTCCAAAGCGGCTCTGCGTCCTTTAACCCCCCTCCCACGTCCCAAAATCCGAGGGATCGAGAAGGACCGAGGCTCCCCATCCCTTCCTCCACCACGGATCTCAATGGTCGCAGCAGCGCTTTTGGGGCAGCACCGTGCCAGCATCACCTTTAGGACACCTCTCACCCTCCACGGTCGTCTCGTTTGGGATCAGGAGGACTTTGGCCAATCCCAAACAGCACATATGGAAAACTGGACCCCGATCGCATCTTTTTCTTGCAGGATTTTTCAGCATCCTGGTGCTGAGCATCCAGGTTTCCTCCTGCTTTGGGTGTCTCTAAGCACATCCAAGCCCCAGTGCTGCATTTCCCTTTAGGAAACGAGTGAGCAATCACTGCCCCACACCGGATTTTCTCCTTCTAACCCCAAATCCTGACCCAGAACCTCCAACCACACGACTCCCACGTTTCACCCTTATTCCTCCCCGCATTATAATGGCTTGGGTTCTTTTTTTTTGCCCTTTGAGAACTCAGAATAACCCACCCCACCCCTTTAGGTCCCACCTGAAGTCAGGTTTGGTGCCTCCTGGGGACCATTTACCCCTTTGCATTTGATGGATGAGCCAGCTCTTGAAAAAAAGGGGAATCTGGGGTTCGTTTGGGTGAAATAAATATCTGCACCTTGTAGATACGTATCGTCTTTATTCCTCTTAGCATCCCATTCTCAACCCTTGGTTAAGAAGGCTGCAAAAATCCCAGCCCCGCATGCTGGGATGCAAGCAGGGAAATCACCTTGGGCCGCCCTTGGGGTTTTAGTTTGGAATTAAGATTGGAGCCACTGAGAATGCTGAGCCTGAAGGGCTGCTCATAGGGACGCCTGGAGAAGGCAAGCGCACGCAACGAGCCAAAATTTCACAGGGCCTGCAATTGACAGCTGGTTTATTGCAAGAGCTGGAATAAGAATCAGGCCAGGCGCACAGGGGAGCCCTGCAGGCAGGTTGGGTCCAAACACCCTGATTTAGGGCAAAAAGGTTAAAGTTGGGTTCGGGACTCGCAGCATGGAAGGGGCTGGGGCACCTTGGGGGACCCCATTGGGTGTGGAAAGGGCTGGGGCACCTTGGGGGACCCCATTGGGTGTGGAAAGGGCTGGGGCACCTTGGGGGACCCCATTGGGTGTGGAAAGGGTTGGGGCACCTTGGGGGACCCCATTGGGTATGGAAAGGGGTTGGGGCACCTTGGGGGACCCCATTGGGGGTGGAAAGGGGTTGGGGCACCTTGGGGGACCCCATTGGGTGTGGAAAGGACTGGGGCACCTTGGGGGACCCCATTGGGTGTGGAAAGGGTTGGGGCACCTTGGGGGACCCCATAGGGACCCCACTGGGATTAATCCGTGGGATCCTCATCCCACTCCTCGTTGCACAGGTCGGTCTCACAGCAGGAATATCGGGACGTCAGGCGGGATTCTGCATCTGACGCCCTCTCCCTGCCACAGTTCAGGGCAGAGGTGCAGCCCTGTTGGTAATACAGGGTCACCCTCCCTGAAGGAGAAAGAGGAAAAGGCAGCATTAAACTCATCGTCTCCACTGAGATAAGATTTAACCTCTTCCTACAGCCCTTGCCAACATCCTCCTCCGTTCTGCAAACCCGCCTGGGTTCCCATGCGTACACAAAGATGCCCCCCATTTAACCAAAAAAAAAAGATATCATTTTGAATCCATTGAACCCAAAAACCCCCCAATAAAATAAAAGGTTTTGAGCCCCACTTCCTACCCAGGGAGGTTTTGATGATGGCACATTTCTCCCTCCGCTCGCAGGTGGTTTCGTTGGCCCCGCGGAAGCACCCGACGTAGGGGATTTTGTATTTGCAGACCTTGCACTGCAGAGCTTCAACTGCAAGGGAAGAACGACAACAGAAACGACGCAAAGGGTTTTCAGCCCAGTTCTGCAGAGATTTGGGCCAATTTTCCCCCATTTTTTCCCAATTAGAAGGCAGCAGCGGCCCCAAAGATTGGGATCCCAACCATTGGGGTCCAACCATCACCTTCATTCACAAACCCACTGTGGCACAGAATGGTTGGGTTGGAAGGCACCTTGAAGAGCACCCGGTTCCTGTGGTGTTCTCCTCGTTAAAGCCAAATTAACCCCAGTCCTAATTAACTCACCCACTCCGACACACAGGACAAAGGCCAGCCCGACGAAGAGCAGCTTCATCTTGGGGTTGAACTTCCTTTGGGAATCAGCCCTAAAATGGGGAGAAAAAGGATAACAGAGACACAAACATCCATTTCCAGTCTCCTTTTCGGGGCAAAAACCAGAAATTCGAGGTATTGAAGAGAAAACCCAAGCGCCCAACGTGGGGCTCGAACCCACGACCCTGAGATTAAGAGTCTCATGCTCTACCGACTGAGCTAGCCGGGCTTGCAAAAATGCCTTTTTCTGCCTTTTTTTTCCCCTGCCTTAAGCTGTAGATTTTTGTAGGCGTTGAGCTTCAGAGTTGGCTTCACGTGGGAGCTGATATCACACAGCAAAATGCACCGCAGGGAAAAAAACCCAAAGCAAAACCCCAAAAGGGGCCCCTTTACCTGAACGCCACCAGGACTGACAGCACCTGCAGCCCCCACTGCCTTTATAGGGGCCGGATTCCTGCCATGTTGGGGCTGAACGACCCGAGAGCGGCTGGCTGATATTGTTTTATGGGAACAATGCTGCGAGCAGCTGGGCAAACACAGCGCAGGGGGCAAAAAAGCGCTCATGACGCGGGTGAGCACCTCTGAGATCCTTCCATTTCCTAGGGAATCCCACCCTGAACTGCTCAAAAATCCACGGTTACGGCCTTAAGGAACGCTGTGTTTAATTACGGCGCGGCGTTTTTAATTGGGGTGTGATTCCAAAGGTGATTCCAAGGAACCTGGAGGTCACCTTCGTCACCTGCGTCACACGAAGGCGGGGGGTTTTGTGGCTGCCCTTGGGCTGATGGCACAAATCCCAGTGAAACGCGGGTTTTCTAGAGCGTGAAGCCAAACGTTTGCCCAAATTGAGGGAGGTGTTCCCAGTGCGTGGCATTACAGCTCTGAAAATGGGGAGCGGTGTCTGAAAATGGGGAATGGTGTCTGAAAATACGGGGCATGATGTTGAAAATGGGGAATGGTGTCTGAAAATATGGGGCAGGGTGTCTGAAAATGGGGAATGGTATCTGAAAATATGGGGTGTGGTGTTGAAAATGGGGCAGGGTGTCTGAAAATAGAGTATGATATTTGAAAATGGGGTACGGTGTTTGAAAAAAGGGGGGTATGACATTTGAAAACGGGGTGCGAGATCTGAAAATATGGGGCATGATATCTGAAATTATAGGGTATAGCATCGAAAATGGGGCATTCGGTCTGAAAATATGGGACACGGCGTCAAAAAATATGGGGTCCAGCATCTGGAAATATGGAGTGCAGTGTCGAAAATGGGATGCGGTGTCTGAAAATACGGAGCACGGCATCGCTGTGTGTTCGTATTTCTAAGCTTTGTGCTGAGAATCGAAGGCAGGGGATTTTCTGGAAGGCGTCGGTGCATCCTGCAGCCTTTGCGTGGTTGATTTGGGGCCGGGTTTGCTGCTCTTCATCGTCGGGTTCCAAGGCTGGAAAGGTTTGCACTGCGTTAAAACCTCGATGCTCAATGCAGCGCTGAAGGAGGCAAACAGGAATCGCTCTGCAATGCGAACACAACGCTTCTTTCTGAACAAAACACCCCGATTTCGTGTTTTTAACCCCGTTTTTCCTCCTTTTTTCTTGTGGCACAAAGCAGCTCCTTTTTTTTCTTTTTTTCCCAGGATTGAGGGGAAAAAATAAAACGCACCGCCCAACGTGGGGCTCGAACCCACGACCCTGAGATTAAGAGTCTCATGCTCTACCGACTGAGCTAGCCGGGCTGCTAACAACAAATTAGCAGTGAAGCACTAATCAGCGTGCTAATTGCAGCTGTGCACCGTGCAGGGGGAGAGCGGAGCGTTGCAGGAGGAGGAGGGAAGCAGCAGAAGGAGCTCCGGGCTGAGAAATTGGGTTTGTTTTCTTCCTTCCGCAGTGCAAAATCTGCACAACGCACAGAGAGGCTCCGGGCGGCGCCAAAGGGCCGCGGGATTTATGCGCGGGGTTCAGCTGGGGGCGCTTCGAGAGGAAAATGAGGTTTAAAAATGAAAGTTTTTGTTATCTTAAATAAAATATATCAGTTTGAGGCGGATCTTCCCTGACCGGGAATCGAACCCGGGCCGCGGCGGTGAGAGCGCCGAATCCTAACCACTAGACCACCAGGGAACCCCATAGGAACCCAGTTTTACCATTCGCCCCCCCAAAATCGCGTTTTTTCCCCTCATTTTGCTGCTCCCTAAACAAATGGGATTTTTACCCGCAGGGCATCCGCTGCATTCAGCTCGAACAGCCCCCAGCCTCCCCTTCTCAGCTGCGATAGGAAGGCAAGCAGGCAGAGCGCTGCTATTTCTGCTCCTCCACGGAAGGATGAGGCTCTAATTATTGTAATTACAGCTTTTCTCATCCTTGGCAGCCACGAGAGTCCCAGAATATCGATTTTTCTCTGATTTTTGGGCATCTTTCCTCGCTGGGAGACAAACAGAGCCCCACCGTAACAAACGGCTCTTCCTCCAATTATTGCACATTTTGCATAGAATTCCCCATTTCCAGACTCCATTCCCCCCCCCCCCAAAAAAAAAACGGTTCACAAATCCCACGTTACAGCTAAAGCCGCATCAACAAATGGGATAAAAACGTGAACGTAAGAGGTTGGAAGCAGCTTAACGGGGAAAAAAAGCCGTGTTTTCCCCCACCAGGCTCTCAGAAGAATGGAAACGCGGCCCCGAACAAAAGCTCAGTGGGGATGTGGGTCAGCAGCAAAGAGGGGAAAGCCCAATTTAATGGCAGCGAGCTGCGCTCGTTAATTGGATGGGGAGGCTGAGAGTTTTGGCTGCTGGTCCAGGTCATGACCTGGGAACAAACAAATCCATGCAGGAGCAGGAATGTGTGAGCGTGAGGCTTCCTGCTTTTATTCCGTTGTGTTTTGTTTTTTTGGCTTGTGTTTGGGGTGCGTGAATGCGAAATGTAGGGGGGGGAAGAGGTGATGGGGTGGCTTAGGAAGTGGAAATACCATTTGGGGAATGGAAAAGAGGCCGATGTAAGTGCGAAAATGAAAAAAAAAGGGACTGAAAACGTGAGGGATTCCTGGAAGAAAGCGGTTTGAGTGAAAATAATGGGTGGAAATTGGAAAAAAGTGGTGTAAGTGCTCAGATGAAGGGGGTTGAAGTCAAAGTGTGGGAAAAGAACGGCAAAATAGCGCTCAGGGTTTGTAGAATAAGTCAAAGTACGGGGCAGAACGGGGAAAGGCAGCTTGGATTCTTAGAAGAATATGGATATGTAAAAGATACAGACGTGTAAAAAAAAAAATTAAAAGGTGAATGAAAAACTGAAGTGTTTCTGCCCGGTTTCGAACCGGGGACCTTTCGCGTGTGAGGCGAACGTGATAACCACTACACTACAGAAACCACACACGAGGCTGCTGTAGGCCGCTATTTCCAGTAGGGTTCACCAAAGCTCTTTTTCCACCCGAATTCCTCGCCGAACCTCGAAAACGGCCGTTTTCCGGTAAGCAGCAAAGATTGGAGGCGTGAGGAAGAAAAAAACAAAGGTGAAGGGAAAGAAAACAGAGCCTCCGACCCGTTTTACGGGTTGAATTTCCCTGACCGGGAATCGAACCCGGGCCACGGCGGTGAAAGCGCCGGATCCTAACCACTAGACCACCAGGGAGAGCTGGAGCGCTGCTCTATTTAACTTTATCTCATTTTTCAATTTTTTTTTCCTTCACTCTGTTATGTTCTTTCATTTCGCCCTTTTTCTTACCTTCTCCTCTTCCTCTTTTCCTCCCCTCGATTTCAAACGCTTTTCCTCGTTGCGGATGAGCTCTTTCCGCTTTGCGCGTTGCTAACGCTTCCTTCAGCCCTATGCAAAACATTGCAAAGAAAAACAAAGTGCAATAATAAACTGTGGGATTGGTAAAACAAAGTCTCACAAGAGCTCCCTGGTGGTCTAGTGGCTAGGATTCGGCGCTTTCACCGCCGCGGCCCGGGTTCGATTCCCGGTCAGGGAAAGGCCTAGTTATTTTCCTCAAATTTCATCGCATTTATAAATTCTGACCACCCCCAAGGAAAATATCAGCCTTAAAGCGGAGCTGCGAAATTTAGTTTTTTCCTTTTTGTAACCGCTTTTCCTTCCACCTCCTGTGCGGATGTAAAGGATGAAAAATCACCAAAATCGCGAAAATAGGTTAAAAAGATAAAAGTAAAGCCAGTGTTTCTGCCCGGTTTCGAACCGGGGACCTTTCGCGTGTGAGGCGAACGTGATAACCACTACACTACAGAAACCCCTGTGAAACTCTATCCTTGCCTGTCCCCTCTGTGACCTCAAAATCTGCTTTAAAAAACAAATAAAAATTAGGTCATTTTCCCACTTTTTTAGGTCATTTCTTCGGCTTTCTTGCGAGGGAGGCTCGTTTTGCTGATTTCTCACCCATTTTTGCATCTGCTGCAGCGGTTTGTTTTCCCCAACGCAAATCGGGGCAAATATTATGGCAAAAAAAAAAAAAAAAGGTGGTTTTACCGCTGTTGGCTTTAAAATAAAGAGAAAAATCAGAATAGAAGGGAAGCAAATGCTGCTCTGCTGTTCCCCCTCCATGGCCGTGCACAGGACTGAGGAAATCTTCCATTAAATCAACCCTTTTGGGGCAAAAAACAGTGAAGTGCTGCATCTCGTGGGACCGTAAGAAGCGAAGGGGAAAAAAAGATGTTAAAATTTAAGGGGGGGGAAAGGCAAAAAAGTGCACTTGTCAGGAGTGGGATTCGAACCCACGCCTCCAGGGGGAGACCAGAAATCCCAGCAGGGAAGGCAGAACCTTGAGTCTGGCGCCTTAGACCACTCGGCCATCCTGACGGCGAGAAAACGGTCCCTAAAAAGGGATTATCTAGACCTAAAAATGATGTTTTTTTAATGTACGTTTTAATTGGGGCTTTTATGGGGCTGGTCGCGACAGGGTTGGTTTAGATTGGGAAAAATAAAGGGGGAAAAAAGAATCAGGCGCCCAACGTGGGGCTCGAACCCACGACCCTGAGATTAAGAGTCTCATGCTCTACCGACTGAGCTAGCCGGGCTGTGCGGGTTACCTTATTTGACCCTATTTTGGTGTTGGTTTCAGCGGTTTCGTCGTTGTCGGGGGCTGCAAAATGTGCCACCGGGCTGCGTTTTTCCGCGCTTATTCCGAAGAAAAACGGCTTTATTCGGGGCCAAAAAAAAAAGATAATTTATTTCGGGGGTCAATTAAAGGGAGAATTCAATTAAAGAGTGAAGTGAGAGGGAGGTAAATGAGTCCTTATGGAGGTTTCTGTAGTGTAGTGGTTATCACGTTCGCCTCACACGCGAAAGGTCCCCGGTTCGAAACCGGGCAGAAACACTTCGGCCTTGAGCTTTTTTCCCGCTTTTTGAGATTTAATTATTATTGTTGCTGCGTTTGGGAGTGAAACCCAACGCTTCCCGTCGGCAGGAGTTGGGAAGGAAACAGAAGCAAAGAAAAGAAGGAGAATTATTCCTTTTTTGGGGGGGGAAATTCAGAATCTTTCCAACGAGTAAAAGGGGAAAAATAAAAAGGGAGAATTGGGGGAAAAAAAACATGTTTCCCTGACCGGGAATCGAACCCGGGCCGCGGCGGTGAGAGCGCCGAATCCTAACCACTAGACCACCAGGGAGGCTGAAAAGCTGCTTTCATTGCCTACTCCATCACACCTACCCAAAATTACTTTTACTTTTCCCTCTTTTATCTTAATTTTTGATCAATTTTCCTTCGATTTTAGCTCCTTGCCTTTGGGGCTCATCACTTCAATGACCTCCAAGGGTCCCTCCCGACTCGAACGATTCTACAGCTTCAGATCAAGATCCCACAAGGCATTTTATCTCCTCATTTTGACCTTAACGCTGAAATTTGGGGGGTTTTAGGCAACGTGGCCATTGCACGACGCAGGAATGGCTGCTGTGCTCTGACACATCGGGGGTTCTGCAGATGTTCCCATTCACCACCCCCAATCCCGTTGCCCACGCTGAGAAAACACCACAACTGTTGCTTAGGAGAAGTAATTTCTTATGATTTCTGCAGTTTGCATCCAGGATTTAGCAGGTAACACTCATGGGGTCGCGAACCAAAAGCCATCTCTGTGGGGTGATGTCCCAAAAGCCACCTGTGGGGTGACCCCATATGTGGGGTGATGAAACCATGAGGTCAACTCCGATTTGCGGTGATGAAACCATGGAGCGTTCCAAGATTTGGGGTGATGAGACCCTTTGGTTTCCCCAGATTTAGGGTGAAGTGCCCTTGGGGTCTCCCCATAGTTTGTGTGATGAGACCATGAGGTCTACCAAAGGCTGGAGGTGATGAAACCATGGGGTGCCCCCAGAATTGGGGCGATGAGACCATGAGACCTCCCCAGATTTGGGGTGATGAGACCCTTTGGTTTCCCCACATTTGGGGTGATGAGACCCTCTGGTTTCCCCACATTTGGGGTGATGAGACCCTTTGATTTCCCCACATTTGGGGTGATGAGACCCTCTGGTTTCCCCACATTTGGGGTGATGAGACCCTTTGATTTCCCCACATTTGGGGTGATGAGACCATGATATCTCCCCAGATTTGGGGTGATGAGACCCTCTGGTTTCCCCACATTTGACTGAGTGACGCTCGATGCATTGCTGCCCCACGGGGTCTCACGGGCCCAGCGTGAAGCGGCAGCCCCTCCCCAGGCAGAGCAATGGAAGGAGCCTCTCCCCACCAAAAGAAGTGGGAGGGTAGGCAAAAATGGGCACCTCGTTGTTGGCATCGAAAAACGCCACTCGCCCGGCCTCGTAATCCAGATAAATCCCAATCACCCTGGGGGCAGAGAGCAGCGCGATGGGGCTGGCGGGCGACGTGAGAGCCTGGTACTGCGCCCCGCATTGCCCCACCGCCCAGATCCCCGCCTCGGGTTTGACGCTGATCCTTCCCTTCCTCCCCACCGACTCCTTGGCCACTCCGACGGCCCACGCCTCCCCGTCTCCCACCTCCACCTCCCAGTAGTGCCGCCCAGCGTTGAAGCCTCGGCAGCCCAGGACGCAGCGGGACGAATCGAAGCGTTTGGGGTTGTCAGGGGTGGGGTGCCGGGCTTCTTCCCATCGCACGCATTTCTGGTCTTCGGACAGGAGCAGCCGGGGATGCGCCGTGTCGGGATCCAACGTCAGACTTTCTGAGGGTGGGAGAGATGAGAGTTGGAAGCACGGCTTGATCCCAGATTGCTTAAGGCTGTGATTTCCCTGCTCTCCCTTCTCCTCAGAGCCATCATTTCCCCATTCTCCCCACCCCGGGACATTCCAGCTCCCAGTTCAGGATACTGGAGTGATGCAGGAATGGTTTCATTCCTACAAGGCTTGAGGAAGAGGAGTTTTGTAGTCACCACGAGGTTGGAAGGGACCTCTGAGGAACGTCAGATCTGCATTCCATCCCCCACTATTCCTTAAGATCCTTTTTTTTATCCTTTGATCCATTTTGTTGCCTACAGACATGTAGAATTAACCCAATTTTTTTCCAACACCAAAGAGGATCTCAATTGAGTTCGTACCACCCATGAAAACATGCTTGAAAATCCAGCTGACCAAATATTCCGTTTGTTTACCAGAAGGAAATACACACAAACTGTCAAAATAGGGCAAACAGACCCAAATCCATCTCAAACTCAACACTTCTCCCCCTACCTCGAAACTGCATCAATGTCTCCTTGAGGGAGGTGTTTTTCTGAGCAGGGCTGGTTGAGTTCCCTCCTTCTGCAGGCAATATCTCTGTCACCTTCTGGGATTTCTCATTCTCCAGCCTGGAAGGAATGCACCACATTTCCTATTTTCCTCGCCGGTTTGGGTTTTTCCAATGACCCACCTCCTTCACCCACCACCATTCACATCAGGGTCTGCTATGGGGGTAGAGATTCCAATCCATTTCCCCTTCTGGCTGGATGCACTCCTGGGTGCTTAATTATCGGGTTAATTTCATTAGATGTTTGAATAGGGTTGCGATTTTATATGGCCCAGGGCACCTTTTGGAGCACCCTGCTTTTATCCTGTAGGTCTGAAAAGGGGGTGATATGGGAGTGGGATTTCACTGCTGAGCATCGCAGCCATAGGAACAAATTACACTCATAGAGACGCACGGAAGGAACCACAAACCTGCTCAAGATGTTCCTGCTGTCCTGCAAGGGGAAGAAGGGAGAAGAGCATCAGGGCAAGAGCGACGTCAACCCAACGTCATGACCCACTTTCATGACCCTTCTCCTTCTGTATGTGTAATTAGTGCCAATCATAGAGTCGTTAAGGTTGGGAAAAGACCACCGAGGTCATCAGGTCAACCCACCCCACTCATAGAATCACTGAGGATGGGGAAGGTTTTGAGGCCATCCAAGGACTCCAACCCCAACCCGTCACCCCCAATGCCACCAAACCATGACCCCAAGCACCACACCTACACCCACACGGCATGTTCTATGCTCCAAACCAGGATTCCCTGCAGGTAGATTCAGAGGTTTGGATGACCACGCTGTGTGTGAAGGGATGCAATCTTTAGGCATGCCATTTTTTTGGATGCAGAAGCAAGGTTGGATGGACGAACCCCGTACCCATCTAAAACAGGGATGTGAATCAACTGTGCTTGAATTAAAAGCGTTTCGAAGCTAACGGTGATGGGAACCTGTAGGAATTCACACGGTGGCTGCTGGCATTTCTCCTCCAGCTCGCGGATCTGCTCACTGATGGAGGAGATCTCCTCCAGGATCTTGGCCAGGTTCTCCTCTTTCCTCCTCACGATTTCCTGGTCCAGCTTTTCCAGCCTCCCCATGAGGAGGCGCTCCTGTTGCTCCACGAACCGCTGCAGCTCCTTGATGTCCAACGCCACCTTCTGCCTCTCCTGCTGGACCTTCTCCTGCAGGGAAATGCAGTGCAGGGGTGTAGAAGCGCTGCAGCGGAGCTGATTCATCGGGATGACTTTGTGTGCAGAGCAGCCATAAATTCCATTGCAGAGCGATGAGTAACGCTCTTTATTTTTGCTATTTCTAGCCCGGGCATTTCCCAGGGCTGTGATCTTTGTACCCAAAATGCTGCAGACCTTTGGCCAGCAGGCTGTGAGATGAAGGGATGACTGAAGGGAAGGCACAAGGCTGCACTTACGAGGAATTCCAGGCTTTTCCCTTCCTCAGCCTCTTTCAGCCCCTGCAGTTTCTCCTTCTTTTCCTTCAGGATCTGCACGTGAGCCTGGATTTTCTCCTGGATGGAGAAAAAAAACATTTTCCCGGTGCGTTTCAATCCAGCCCTCTCCCTTATGCGAAATTCTGGGATGATTTTCAGGATCTCTACGATGGTCTGGGAATGAGACCTTGAAGAACATCGGGATGAACAACGATGGAAGAAAATGGAGAGCCCTAAAGTGGAGAATGGCCATCCTCCAGCTCACAAAACACATTGAAGGAGGATGGAAACTCAAATACGGTGGGGAATGCCACACATAAGAGCCATCCTTCACCCTCCTCCTCCTCCTCCTCGGTGCCCTCCACCATCTCCTCGATGGGGGCAGCGTTGGGATGACCAACGGTGGAAGAGAACAGAGCCAACAAAGTGAAGACTGGCCATCCTCCAACCAAAACACGTGGAAAGAAGTTGGAAAGCCAAAGCTTTCCAAGCAAAGCAGCCCCCCAAGGCCCCTCCACGACCCTCCGTACCTTCTGCTCCTCCACCGCCTCCTCGATGGGGACGGCGGCGTGCAGGCGGTGCGCCTGGGACTCCCTGCACACCAGGCAGATGGGAGCCTGGTCCTCCTCGCAGAACAGCTTCAGGACCTCGTGGTGCCTCTCGCAGAGCCTCTCCCCAGCGCCGGGGGCCCTCAGGCTCAGCCTTTTGGCAATCTCGATGATCTTGGCCAGCTCGCGGTTGGGCCGCAGGTTTGGCTGCGTGGCCGTCGCCTTGCAGCGAGGGCAGGGGAAGGTTTGCTCCTCTTCCTCCCAGCAGCGGGTGATGCACGCCCTGCAGAAGTTGTGCCCGCAGTGGATGGAGACGGGATCTTGGAAGAAACCCAAGCAGAGGGAGCAGGAAGCCTCGTCCTGGAAGCTCTCAGCTGGGTTATCTTCATCCATAGCGGTGACAGCGATAAATGACAGAGCAGCTTTCGTTTTCTGCTCGGTCTGTTGCCCTTCCTGCAGGTGCTGAGGAGAAGGTGAAAGGGAGCAGTGAAAATAAAACCGCCTTAATTACTTCCTGCCTCGTTAAGAGCGAGGCAGGACAAACACCCTTCGAGACCCAGAGGGATGGAAAGGTAACCGTATTTCCACCCAGGCCATTCCCCTTCCTGCACGTGGAGGGAGAGGGAGTTTCATCGCAGAGAAAATAAACAGCCTTAATTACTTTCTGCCTCGTTAAGAGCTGCAGACCTCTGCAGGGCACCCCCTAAATCAAACACCAGGGGAAACGGATGGATGACCCCAACCCCACTCTTCCCTATGGGGCTCAGCCCCCGGCAATCTGCCTGCACTGCTCATTAATAAAGGCACCTTTATAGCACTAATTAATTAGCAATGCAGCTTGACCAGCCCCCCCCCCCGCCCCGCTCTCAGCACCAAAACCTCCCCTTGTTTCCTCACTTCTTTTCCATTCGTTGCTCCTGTTTCTGCGCTCACCCCGCAGCTCTACTTTCAATTCTGCTTTTAATCAGCTTTCTGATTTTGTTTTTCACGGCTCAGCGCTGAGCCGAGCAGCAGCAGCCAATTACAGCTTATCTTTAATCGCATCCTGTTGCCAAAAGCTTTTGCTCTGCTCGCTCTGCAAAGCCCCCCGCTGCGCCCAGCCCCAAAAACCGCCGTTTCTCCCCCAAAATGTGGCTTCAGAAATACTGAAAATGGTTTTAAAAATACCACGGGCTGTCCTGGAGCGTAATTCTTCACCCCACTGAATGAGAACCCCTCAATTTGCTCCATCCCACAGCCCACCGCCCTGCAGCGCATGCAAAGGTTGCATCCTGCATGCAAAGCAAGCGGTGCATGCTTGCACGGGGACAAAGCATCTCCTGAGAGCGCCCCTAAGCAACACATCTGCTGTTATCCGTGTGTGGCGACCCTCAGCTCGCAGCTTTTGGGTGCAGGACACTCAGAACGAAACCAGTGGGACGTTGATGTCCTCCAAACCCAACGACGCTGCTTTGCTTTGCTTTGCTTTGCTTTGCTTTGCCCCAAAGGGCCTCAATGGCCCCACCTGCACCCCACACCCGCCCCGTGGCCATGGGAATCTCTTTTTGTCCAGTGCTGAAAGGTTTGGGGCCTCTTGGAGGGGCATCCATGCGTGGCTATGGGTTTTCTGATCCCACCCCGTGGCCTGGCTTCCCGATCCCATTGCCCTCCTAGGGGCGTTTGGGGGGAATTCGGTGGAGATTTGGAGCAGTGTGGAGGAAAATGGGGTTTCTGGGGGCTGCCTGAGCCCATTTATTTTTGCCAGCAGGAAAATGTGATGGAGAGAAAATGTGGTTGAGGGAATACCTTCCCAAAGGGAGAGACTGAGGAGTGGGCGAAGCATCCATCGCCACATCCAACAGATGTGAAACAGTAAGAAGCCACAAAGGGAATCATTTCTTGTAACATCAGCCCTAAAACTTAAAGCTTAAGCTGGCTTTGAGCGAGCCCAGTTCAGAAATTTTGGTGCTTTATTATTATTATTATTATTATTATTCCTATATTGCTGTAAACTGAGGTGTGGCACCATTAAAAATAATTGGCATCCTCCTGCAAACGAGCCCCGAGCTCACAGCGAGCAGCACCCGATGATGCAGTGACAAAGCGTGGGCTCAGGGGGGGGCAGGAGGCTCTGCTGTGGGGCAGAGGCGTTTGCTCAACCCCTTCCTGCAAGGAGAGCAAGAACGTGACTAATTAAGGCGGACTTTTTAAATGGGTTTTCTGCTTAATTGCTTCAAGGCGTGGATGTTTTGGGTACCAGAGCTGCGATGTTCAGGGCACGAGTGCCTCTTTATAGGGGATGCAACCAGCGAGGCTCGGACCGTCGGCAGTTGTCCCCCATCCCAGCTCAGACCCCTCCCCAAATCCCCTTTGCTCCCATCCGTGCTGTGGGTTCTGTCCCCTTTCTTCCCCCCCTGCCGTGCCATAAGGACCAGGTGTTTTGGTGCTGATCTGTAGGGCGCAGAGACCGCTATGGGGGATGCAATACGCATCCTGGACCCTCACCCTACCCCAAGCCCCCTCCCCAAATCCCTTTTGTTCTCACCCCCCGTTCTTCCCCCCTGCCAACCCGTGGACGTGTTTAGGGCACACTTCTATGGGATGCGGCCATTGAGCCATCGCCACCTCTCCCCCACCCCGAGCTCAGCCCTGGCTCTGCCCACCCCAAACCCTCGGAGGAGGGGGGGCGATGGGAAGGGAAACGCCTTCCAGAAAGAAAATGAAACTCTCAGTGCTCCGCGGGGCCCCATGGCTGCACCCAACCCCACGTCCCACCTCCCCAGCGAAGCCTCCTGCCCCATTTGCCTGGAATATTTCCGAGATCCCGTCTCCATCCACTGCGGCCACAATTTCTGCAGGGACTGCATCGCTCGGTGCTGGGAATGGTGCACGGGGGATTTCTGCTGCCCGCAATGCAAGGAGACGGCGGCGGAGAGGATTTTATGTCCCAACAGGGAGCTGGCGAGGATGCTGGAGATCGCCAGGAGGCTGAGCCTGCAGGCAGCCCACAGGGACGCTGCGGGGCAGGAAGGATGCAAAAAGCACCGGGAACCTCTGAGCATTTATTGCAAAGACGATGAAGCTTTCATCTGCCTCATCTGCCGCGAGTCGCGGCTGCACCGGGCTCATGTGATGCTTCCTGTGCAGGATGCTGTCCAGGAATACAAGGTAAAGGCTTCATTTGTTGGCTTGGGTATTATTTTTTGATGGCGTTTTTTCCCATCTCACCACGATGCTCCCTCCGTGGCACTTCGCTATGGGGCTGCAGTGCGTCCCACCCCACACCCAGGGCTCTAAATGGGGGGCAGAAGCGCCGTCCCCCTTCTCTGGGTGCTCAGAACCCCCACAGCAAAGCAGGCTGTTTCACTATGATGCTTCTGCTGCTTCACTTCCCACGCTGGGTCCTGACCTGAAGGTTTCTGCAAGCCAAAGGGCCGAGGGCTTCAGCCCCTCCTCCCCATTGCAGAACTCGATCTGGTTCATCCGTGCATTCCTGATGGCTAAAGGTAAAAGACACAGCAATAAAGAGGGTGCTTGCAATGAGTCGGATCCAAAAGCTCTGTGGCATTGATCACCGTTTAAACCATTCCCTTGTCCTGAGCTCCTGGACCAAGAGGCTGAAGGGGAAGCCCTGGAGCTGACCACCATGCAGACCCCCTCCCAAATAAATGCGTTTCGGGCGCTCTGCGATCTCCCAGCTCCTGGAATTGCATTTTCTTCCCCCAGGAACAAATCCAATCCCGTCTGCAAGCGCTGAAGGAAGGCAGAGACAAACTCCTGGGGTTCCGAGAGGCTGAAATGAGGAGGAATTGGGAGTATTTGGTGAGCGTCTGTTTAACTGTTATGAGCAGGATGGGGGTCTGGGTGGGTTCCTTTGGCTTTAGGGGTGATAATCGGAGTTTTGCACTGGGATCGGGGTCTTTCTATGCACCAAACCTGGCGTGGGTTTTTTCTTTTGGTTGATTGGGGTTTTTTTTTTAAGGATTATAAGCAGAAAGAAAAAAAAATAGCAGGTGGAGTTTGGAGCCCTGGGAGGAACTCAGTCAAGGGATGGAAAGAAAACCTGATTGGGAAGGGAAGCAGCTGGGGGATGCAAAGCAAAACTTCATTGGGGAGAGACTCAATGGGGGGATGCAAAGCAAAATCCCACAGCAATGAAGCATCGTTGGCTCGGGGGTGCATTGCAATCCATCGGGACATCCCTGCTGTGGAATACGCTGGGATAATCGGGTGCTGCCTCTTCCTGGGGGTGCAGGACTTGCTGGCTCCTCCCGTGACCCCTTGTCCTTGCAGGAGAAAACCAGCACCGAACGGCAGAAGGTTTTGGGTGTATTTGAAGGGCTGCGGCTCTTCCTGGAGGAGCAGGAACGTCACCTGCTGGCCCAGCTGGAAAACACGGAGAGGGACGTGGAGAAAACGCAGGAAGAGAACGTCACCATCCTGACCAAGGAGATCTCCCAGCTGGATGCCGTCATCCAGGAGACGGAGGAGAAGTGCCAGCAACCAGCAAGCCAGTTTCTGCAGGTGAGGAGGTGGAGAATGCCTCAGTTGGCATCACCGTGTTTTATGGCTGTGGGTGATGGCCGACAGAAAGCTGTTGGGTTTTCAGTAGGGATTTCGCTGCCAAAATCTGTTCACTGAGTTTCTTTTTCCTTTTCTCCTTTCCAGGACATCAGGAGCACCGTGAGCAGGTATGAAGGGAGCTTCCTGAGCTCACCTCGTTCAATGGAAGCAAATGGGATGGAGGGGAGGGAGAGATGCCATGAAGTGGGAATGGCTCCAGGCTGGGAGCTTCCTTCTTTCCTCTTCCTCCAGGTTGGGAAAGGAGAAATTCCAACAGCCCGTGTTGCTTCTTCCAGACCTGGAAAGGAAACTCAGTCACTTCAGGGAGAAAAATAATGCATTAGAGGAGATTCTGAAGAACTTCAAAGGTATTGAGCATGGGCTGAAGTGGGGAGCATCAGTTGTGCTTGTTGGAATCAGAACCATAATGGACTTCTTGAAGAGAAAAGAATTTCTGGGCGAAATAAGAGATTCTGGGCAAAAAACCGCTGAGATTATGATGTTAAATCAGACATTTCTTTTCTTCTCCCCTTTCTTGTAGAAATCCTGATGTTTGAGCTGCCTGAAAAGAGTAAGTCCATCTTCTGGAGCAGGAGGGATTGAGAGAACCCAAAGGAAGGATGAGAGCAGCATGGGATGGGCTGTATTTTGGGGGAAAATCTGGGGAAGATACTTCTGTCTGAACAAAGTAATAAAAAAGAGGGGGAAAACATCTCAAGGAGTCAGGGAAGCCTTTGCCCAAAGAGGGTCCCAAAGAGGGTCCCAAGGAAGGAAGAGCATCCCAAAGAGAGCAGAGCTTCCCAAGGGATGGGGTGAGCTCCAGCTGACCTCCCTGCTCATCCCAGCAACCCTGGGGTCACGGGACACGCTCTGGTTTCCTTTGGCAGTGAGTGTGACCCTGGATCCATCCACAGCTCACCCCCAGCTCTCCGTGTCAGCGGATGGGAGCAGCGTGAGGTGGGAAGATGCCCAACGGGATGCAGCCAAGGAGGAATTTGGGACCGATCCCTTCGTGCTGGGCCGTGAGGGCATCACGTTGGGGAGATGCTGCTGGGAGGTGGAAGTGGCACCCGAAGGCTCCTGGGCTGTTGGTGTGGCCAAAGAGTCCCTAAAGAGGAGGGAAGAGAGCAGTGCGAGCCCTGAGGTTGAGCTCTGGTCTATGGGTTTCTGTGAGGGACAGTTTTGGGCTCTGTCCTCCTTTGAGCGCATGACGTTGCCCCAAATCCAGGTTCCCAAAAGGGTTCGGGTCACCCTGGACTACGAGAGGGGCCAGGTGGCATTTTTTGATGCTGATAAGAGGGCTCTGATCTTCATTTTCCCATCGGCCTCATTCAAAGGGGAGAGCATCCACCCCTGGTTCCTGGTGTGGGGCGAGGGCTCTCAGATCACGCTGTGTCCCTGAGGCTCCCCCGTACCCAAACACCAATATTACGACCCCAACATCCCTATCCCAGCGCTTTGGGAGGCTCCTATTGAATTCCTCGTTGGATTTTCTGTCTTCTCTTCCCATTCCCGGCCACCCCAAAAGCTCAAGCACCTTCAGGTCAGGGTTCAGAATTATCAATGCCAGTTTTGGGGTTTCATTAGCAAGCAGAGACCCTTTTACCCCGTCTTGCATCACTCGGATTCTCCAATCTTACGGTTTTAGATGAAATAAAAAGGTTTGTATGTCATAAAGTTCTTCCGTGCCTGTTTATTCACTGCTCCTGGATGCCAGGTTCATGGGGATTAAGGGGAGACCAACGGGTTCTCTTACACATAGAGGTGCAACCAGATGGGGAGAGACAGAAATCTTTAATCTTTCTGATCCACCAGATGTTCAGAACGACCCTGAGGATGTGGGAAATAAATCTGAAGGGTTTGTTGGCCCAAATCCCAAGGGTTTGGGGTGAGTAAATCCCATTCCTGGTGCCTGCACAACGTAGGCCGTGTTGGAACCCAGAAAGACCCATTCAAGTGGGTCATCCCTGAAAGCTGTCTACTGTATTCTGCTGTCTATTGGCAGAGAGAAAGACACAGAGGGGAAAATCAAGTACTTTATTAAGAGTCATTGTACACTCTGAGGCTTCAAATACCAAAACTTCAAGAAGGTGGACCACTTGATTTGAAGGTGACCATCTCAGGTCGGGGACAGCAGTACCTGATCAGGCAAACCCTGGGGAAATCCGCCTTCCTGCCGCTCTGTTGGGTGGGATTTTCCCTTCTGACCACTCTTTCCTACATTCTAATCACCCAGCACAGCATTTTTTCCCTTCTGTTGCCCCGTTTTTCTCTTGCTCAGCACTTCTTGGTGATATCACGTCAGTCAGTGTCATACCGGTGTGATTCCACGGCGGTGGGTTCGTAGGGATGAAGGATGCACAAAAACCCAGCTTCTCATCTCATCTTCTCCCCATGGGATGGGCAGGAAGGGGGCCGTCCCCTGAGGCTGTAGGATGTGGGGTGACCCTCGTCCGTGTCTCAGGGGCACAGCCTGAGCTGGGACCTGACCCCCACCACCCACAGCCACGGACGGACCCCCTCCCCAGCGAAAGATGCGTGGGAAAAAACAAAGATGAGCCCCCCTTCATCGGCGTCAAAAAACGCCACCGTCCCTCCGGCGTAGTCCAAGTGGATGCTGACCCTCCTGGGCACCCAGCGCAGTGCTAACAGGGTCACCTTGTGGGTGGTGAGAGCCCGGATCTGTCCCCCCCATTTCTCCACCCCCCAAATCCCCCCTTTGGGACAGAGGCTCAGTTGACCTTTTCGTGGGATGGATTCTCGAGCCACGCCGACGGCCCAGTCCCCTTCGTCCCCCACTTCCACCTCCCAGCAGTGACGGCCAGAGGAGAAGCTTTGGTGGCCCAAAACAAAGGGCCAGTAGGCGAATCTTTCAGGGTTATCGGGGAGGTCCTGCTGTCCCGCCCCACGTTTCACACTCTTTCTGTCTTCGGAGAGGACGAGGTCAGGGTGAGCGGTGTCGGGGTCCAGGGTGATGCTGGCTGCGGGGTGCAAGAGGAGGGGGAGGTTTTGGGGTCCTCCGTGCTGAAGCCACGAGGATGGGGAGAGGTTTGGATCTAAAGCAAGGTTTGGATCTTTGGAGAGGGTTGGCACTAAATGGGTTGCATGTGCTCCAGCTGGCCCCACTGGAGGAGGGCTGTAGAACAGGACCGTCCCTCCCAGCCTCAACCGTTCTGTGGGGCCATGGGTTGGCATCAGGAGGGTAAAAAACCCCAAAGAAAGAAGTAAAAAGATGAAAAGTGGAGACCCCTCCCACATGCTGGTGCCATATGACAATAAAAGAGTGTTTTGAGCCCCCAAAATGACCAGAAATGAAAGGTGTTTCTGCAGACTTCCAGCTCCAAAAGAAACGGTGGGGGGAGAAAAAATGGAAGGAAAGGGATCTGTGGGATATTACCCAGCACAGCCTGCAGTGCTTTATCTCCTAGGCCAACCCAGACCTGTTCAGCCAACCCCCCTCCCCCCAAAAAAAGAGCTGAAATCTGAAGGCAGGGATAATGACTGAGGTCAACCCGCCCGCCCTATTTGCTGATGGGAAATCATCAAGGCGAG
The DNA here is from genome assembly GCF_951394365.1 of Tetrao urogallus. NCBI lineage: Eukaryota > Metazoa > Chordata > Aves > Galliformes > Phasianidae > Tetrao > Tetrao urogallus. Next base: position 178,623 of record NC_136850.1, on the reverse strand, counting down.
GGATCTGCCCTGGGGCCATCATCCCAAATTACAGCCAGGCTCGGCCTGCAGGGTGAGGAAAACTCGTTTGGTTGCCCTGATTTTGTGCGTTCCTCCCTCAGCCTCCATTTCTGCCCGTTTGGGTTCAGCCCGTGGGTCCAGGCGCGTCTCCATCCAACAGGTAACGCGGCTTTGGGTTCCCATGCTGGGCAAAAAAGCACTTTTAGGAAAGGCAAAGCTGGAGGGGAGCAAAGCCAGAGAGCTTCACCTGTGAGCACTTCTAAGAATCACAGCAAAACGTGTAATTAAGAGAGTGGCAAACGAGGCATTCAGTCCTCCGGGGCTCAACCACTCGTTTCTCCCGACTGGGGGTAACCTGCTGCTCTTCCATCTCTCTGCATTACTCTGCTGTGTCCAAAATGAGCTGGTTTTCACCAAAATATCACCGTTTCCCACCTGAAACCTTGCTGAGTACCTTGAAGCTTCTTGAGGTGTTCCTTCAGAGCTCCGTTCCTCCATGAGAAATGGCTCAGCCTCTCTTCTGACCCCGCTGGCAGCTGGAAGGTCACCTTTCCGCACCTGGGGGAAGGTGGGAAATGGAAATGATAAATGGAAAATCGGTGCATTTTTTCAGGGTGGTTCCATCACAGAGGGCCATCCAGGAAATCCGATGTCATGAGGGACCGGGGGATGGAGATGCTTCCCCCCTTGGCAACCCAAACCTCGCCAGGGCAAAGGCTGAGCTTTTCTTCTTGAAATAACGACCTAATTAATTACTGTTTCTTGGAGACCTGCTTGGGTGGAATGGGCGAGAGAAAAGCTTGGAGGTATTGCAGGGAATTAAAACGAGCCTTTGCCACGCGGAGGCTCAGTTTTGAGATCGAGGCCCCTCTGATCATTACATCCCCTGGAATCACCAAGGAGGTAAAAGCAGGAAGCAGCACGCAGAGGCCAAAACACCCAAAATACCCCCCAGATCTCACAGTTCCCCTGGAGCAGAGGAGCGTTCGCTGATGAGCTTCCTTCCCTATGGTCATCGCTCGATGCAAAGCTCACAGAGCAGCTTTTCAGAGGGGCCACGTACCTGGTGGTGGGGCTTTTCACGTCCTGGGGACAGAGAGAGGAAGGGGAGAGGGAACTCAGGCCAGCGCACGACCCCTTTTGCCTTTAAAGCATGGAAAATCGAGCTTTTGAGTGAGGATGGACCTCTGGGGTCTTCCAAGCTGTGCCCCATTTTGTCCTTAAGTCATAAAATAACTGTTTGAGCAGAGATGGATCTCTCTGCTCTTCCTCCGTGCGGAAGGTGAGCAGTCAGGAGCACCCATGCGCCGCAATGGATCCTGCAGATCCACCCCACTTTTATCTCCCAACCCAGCCGTGGTTTTTCCCCTTTTAAAACGGATCCCCACGAGGATCTTCCACACTAAAAATACTGGGAGGCGAGGAGAAAATGGTGGGAGGAAGAGGAGGCTGCAGACCCCCCGTCTCCTCATTGCGGTGGGGGCTTCAGGCTGATGGAACGGTGTAAAATAGGAGGAAAATACCTGATGGAGCCACCAGCCCTGGGTGGGGAGGACATCCCTGAAGGATTTTTCCCCTTGAAAAGAGCTTCCCTGGAGGAATTCACTCACCGAATGCTGACTCTTCTCTCCCTGTGGTTTCGTTTCCTGCTGGGAAATCTCCTCCGAGAGCTTGGCGGTGTTTTTCTGCCTCTTCTCGATCTCATTTTTCAGGTCTTCCAGCTGCCCAGAGCAAGAAGAGCTCCGTGTTTTCCTGCTGAGCGCTCCCTGCCGGGGCCCAGCTTTCCTTCTGATGCAAGAAGTGGAACATAAAGAGCAGTGGGGCTGGAAATACCATGGGGGGCTCATGGGTGGGCATCACCCACCGGAGGAGCTCAATGGTGAGCTGGAACCCTTACTGAATTGTGTTGAATTTGGGGGGCGGGGGGGGGGGGGGGGGGGGGGGGGAAGAAACGAAACTCAAAAAGTCATAAACAGATGGGCGCGAATTCGGGGCAGAAATCCGAGGGTCCTAAAGGCACAGGAGGCAAAAAGGATGGAGAGAAATGAGGCTATGGACGACACAGCGCTGACACCTACCAGATCCTCCAGGTTTGGGCACTCCAGGGCTCTCTTCTTCCTCACAGCCCTTCTCTCTCCTCCTTTGGGAAGCCTAACATCCCTCTGGATTTCTTCCCTGGTGAACCTACAGAACCTGTTGTTTTCAGCCCTTTGATGGGGTTTGGGGTTTTCCCTTCCTGTTCCTTCCCATTCCGGGGTAGAGCTGCGGGACGGATGGGTTGAGCCCGCAGGTCTGCTCCTGGTGGCACCCTGGGCTGGGTGCGCTGGGAGCTCTGGGTTTCTCCTCTGTCTCTTTCCCAGTTTCTTGTCCTGGGGAGATGCTGAGCGACGTCGCCTTGCAGTTTTGTCAGCTTCCTTTTAGGATAAAGCCGTCGGGAGTGGGGTTACGTGGGGAAACCATAAGGAAATAGGGGAGGAAACGTGCAGGCAGATCCTTGCGGGGATGAGGAGGAGCACGAGGGTCGATCTGTGGGGCTCAGCCTCTTCTCTTGCAGCCCAACGCCGACTCAGAGCACTCACAGTCCTGGCTCTGAGCTCTCGAGGAAACATTTCCAGCCATTTCCACCCCACTGCCCTTGTGCTGAGCCCCACGGCTAAGTACAAAAACAGAATAAATCCATGCGTTACGTATATATTTAATTTTTGCATGGCAACCACTGAGACCCAACTGAAGGAGACGACTGCCATTCACTCGGGCAGGTTTGCAGGGGCGAAATCCACTTCCAGCAAACCCTTCCCATGGGGAAGAGCCGCAGGGATGGCAATGTGGGAGCTGAGGGAGCAGAAGCAAACTCCCTGCAACTGCAACCCCTGGGGCACAGAGCCTTTCATCCCAAAGCAAGGCTCCCATCTTAGATGGGGCAAATGGGTTTCGTCATGTCCTGAAAAGCACTTGATTGCAGAGCCTGGAAAACCAGCTGGGCTGGAGAAGCATCTGCGTTGCAGATTTATGGAGGAGAATTGACCCTGGTGGGAGCATTTGGCAGCAATGCACGGCACTGAGGAAAAATACCAACGCAGCAAAGAGCCGTACTGAAATACCAGCTGTAGGTTTGACCTTTGGGGATGCTGAGGCTGGGCTTCGTCGTGGGATGCACACTCATATCGCATCTGCTATTCTGAGCCCTGATGTCGCCCGCTCCCTCCCACTCTCTTTTTGTTCCTCTTTTTTTGGTTCTACAATCACCAACCTGTGTTCGTTTCGGTGCTGCCTCTTCCTCTTTTGTGCTTTCTCAGAAGAAAATGGGTTTTTGAGGGAATCCGTGCAGGTGAGTCCTCACCCTGAGCAGCTCCCCTTCACTTTGCTGGCCCAATGCTGACCCGGAGCCACGCACCCAAAGCCAACCCAGAGCCGTGCACCCGTAGTGAGGCAGAAAGGAGTGTGCAGGACGGACTTTTAATTAAGATTAATATCAGGAACGTAGGCAGAGACCAGCTCCCCACACCAGGCATTGCTATTTGCAGCGAAAGGCCGCATCCCTTTGCAGAACACCCCGGATCTGCCCCGCCATGGATGTCAGATAGGAAACAGACAGATGTATGCATTTCCTCCCAGCTCTTTGTTGCTCTCTGGTGGTTTCTGCAGAGGAACCAACGCAGGGCTCCCCGTGGGGCACGAAGCAGCCGGTCCCCTTGGCAGGATGCTCCAAGCGAGCGCAGCACGCATCCCACCCGACGTCCCTTTCACTAACGGGCATCTCAAGGACAGATCTTTAGTGGAGACCTGAACCCGACCCAGTCCAGATGGGACATCAGCTGCCCGCTCGTGGGCTGCTCCTCCGAAGGGGAATTTTGGGTGATTTCTTGCAGGCGAGCCCCCATCCCTATCTTGAACCAAGGGAGGACCTTCTCCCCATTGAACGAAGCCCTGGTGTACACCAAGATGGGAGTGTCGTCATCCGAGCTGAAAAACGCCACCCGACCCCCTTCGTAGTCCAGGGAGACCCGAATCCTTCTGGGCAATGCATTCAGACGTAGGTTGGCACGGGGGGACGTGAGGGAGTGATAGGCCTCCAGCGCCCAGACCCCTTCTTTGGGGCTGAAGCTCATGGGTCCCTTCCTCTTCATGGAAGCTCGGGCCACCCCAAGGGCCCAAACCCCCCCCTGTCCCACCTCCACCTCCCAGAAGTGCCTCCCCGAGGTGAAGCCCTGGCAGCCCAACACGCAGGGCTCGAAGCTGAACCTCTCGGGGTTCTCGGGGAGCTCCTGTGGCATCAGTTGACCCCGGGCTTGTTTTCGGTCCTCGGAGAGGTGGAGGTTGGGGTGAGCGGTGGTGGGGTCCATGGTGATGTTGGCTGTGGGACAAGAGGGGGAATGGAGATGGGATTTAGGCTTGGGGAGAGCTGCTGAGGTTCCTCTTCCTTCCACCCTTTTCTCCGTGCACTTTTGGACGTGGGTTGGTGGTTGGGTTGGGTGGCCTTTGAGGGTCTTCTCCAACATTTGTGATTCTATGGGGTGTGTGGGGCTGCTACCAACCTCAGTGTCCCCCAGTAGAGAAATGTGGGGAGAGGAGAAGAGAGGCAGGAGAACGGGGAGAGGACAAATTTTAGGGCAGCATAAGGAGGGAAGGGCAAAGACGTGGGGAAGGGACAGCTTGCATTCATGGAGGGGAAGGGGAAGCACAAACACTCTCTGGTTTTGCCTTGAATCTGTTTTTTGGCCCTGCAGGACCACCAGCATGAGGACCCTGACCCCATTCCCTCCCTTCCCTCTGGGATTGCCTTGTTTTTTTCCCATCCACACACCAAGAAAACCACCCTCCCACCCCATAGCCACCACTGCTGACGTACCTGGCTCTTGCAGTTGAAACATCAGGCTGTCTGAAAAGGAAAATAAAAGCACAACATCAGGTTTATGCTTCAGGAAAAGGGGCTGGGAGATGGGGAAGGGAAACCATGGGGGTCTGGGGGCTTCGCAATGCAAAAGCTCCGGGTTTATTGCAAGACCCCCGTGATCTTCCTAAACCTGGAGGAGACCCCAACCCAAATGGGTACCTTGGCACTTCCTCAGCGTGCATCTCACCAGGACGTTCTTGTGAAGAAAGTCCTCCAATCTTCTTTCCAGAGTGGGGGAAATCTCTGCCGGGGGGCTGAACTTCATCACCTCACAGCTGCAATGAGGGGAAGGATGGGGATGAGGGGAACGTTGTGTTTGTTGGCCAGTTGTTCGTTTTATTCCCCATAGGAGAAGCCATGGGATGAGGATGTTTGCCTGGGGACAAAATCCCTTTCTCCCCTGCCTCGAAGTCCTCCCCCAGCTGCCATCCAAAAATCGGGGTGAAAATGGGAAGGAGCCACATTACCTATTCAGGAGCCTCCTGATGTCCTAAAGGTGGGAGGAGAGAGGAGAGATGGATCAGAGGAGGAGCACCATGAGCTCCTCCTTCACACTGCAACGCACAGCAAAGACCACCCTGCCCACGGCGTGATCCCCCCAGCAGCAACACGGGGAGCTCCCACAGGGCTGAGTTTGGGCTCTCAGGGTTTGCGCCGTCCCCCCATTTCCCACCATCTCTTTGGGTTCTCACCAGCAGGAATTTGCTGTCGGGCTGCTGGAATTTGCCCTCCATCTCCCAAATCAGGGTGTCGAGGTGGGACATCTCTTCCAACACCTTGGTCACCGCGTCCTCCTGCACTTTGGCGATGGCTCTGTCCAGGTCTGCCAGCTGGACCAGCAGGAAACGCTCCTTCTCCTTCAGAAATCGCTGCAACTGCTCGAATTCACACACTACCCTCTTCCCTTCCTTCTTGGTTTTCTCCTGTTGGGATGAGAAAGAAAGCCAATGGGACGGAATGGGGGCAGGAGGACCCCCCTGGGGCCTCAGGACGCCGTGTCCTGGGGGATGTCCAACCAAATCCAATGGGAATTTACAACCAGTGCCAATGGGAACTTAACACCAAAAAGCCAAAGATCGTCTTGCCGGGGATTTGGGGAGCAGCTGGGATTTTTCAGGAAGTTTATCCCAAAAGCAAAACCAAAGGAGGGGGTGGGAGCTGAGTCCTGTAAGGGGGATATTTACAGAGTTTGGGAGGATCTGCAGCGTTATCTCCTTAACACAGGGGATGCTGTGTGACCCCGGCTGATAAACACAGGCTTGGCATGTTCCCAGCCCGGCTGCGATGCCAAAAATGCATAAGTGCCCCCAAAAATACATCAACACAAACAGGGCAGGGAGGAGGGGAAGGCAGAAACCTCCCCTGCTGCACCCACCAAATACAAGCCTGTCCTTCCACCAGTCTTTCTGCTTTCCAGGTATTTTTCCCTCTCCTCCTTTGAAGCCTGGAGGCGAGCCTGGATTTCTTCCTGTGCCAAAAGAAGACAGGAGGAGAACCTGTTTTCCCACTCTGTCGGATGGGAGAGGATTTGCTGAAGCCTGGAATCCTATGCAAGGTGCAGAGCTGGGCAGAGGGAAGCTTTGTGTGCTGCTCTGGAGCTCTGTGCAAGCTGGAAGTATTTTGCAGAGAGAATTGGGGGAGCGAAAGGGAGGGAAATGTAAAGAATGTAGAGAAAAATGCTGCGAAAGAGCAACAGAAAATCAGCACTGGCAGCTGTGCAAGGAGGCGTGGAAGGGCAAGATAAGCACACGGTGAGATTTCCCTCAAAAACACCCCAAAACAGCAGCTCTGGGGTGTGCATCTGTATTTAAGAGCTCTCAGTGGAGTGCTTTTTTGCAAGGCTGCAGTCAAAGAGCAAAGCACCAAAGGAAGGGGAGGCTGGGAAGGCTGCAAAGAGCGGACGGCGTTGGTCCCGAATTGCAAAGGGGGAGGATGGGGGGCAGCACCAAGGAAAGGGTCGCGTGGGGGCGCCCATAGGGATGCGCTGCGCTGGCGGCTCGGGGTTTTTGGGGACCATACCTTGTACTCCTGGGCCGCCTGGTGGGCAGGGAGCACAGTGTGGCAGCGGTGAGCCTGGGAAGCGTCGCACTGCGCGCAGATGGGCTCTTGGTCCTCTTTGCAGAAGAGCTTGAGAGCCTCGCAGTGCTGCTTGCACCAAGTCGAGGAATGCAAGCTCAGCTGCCGGGCGATGCCGGCGATATTTGCCAGCTCTCTGCTGGGGCGGAAATTTTTGTGCAACGTCGTTTTCCTGCATTGTGGACAGGGGAAATTACCCTCCAGCCCTTCCCAGCAGCGGGAGATGCAAACCCGGCAGAAATTGTGGCCGCAGGGGATGGAGACGGGATCCTGGAAGTAACCCAAGCAGATGGAGCAGGAGGCTTCGCTCTGCAGGCTGTCCAAGGGGCTCTGCGTGGCCATGGGCTTCCTGCTGGGTTCCGATCCGCAGAGGGAATAAAAGGCCTTTCCTCCTCCTTATCTCCTCGCTGATAGGGGAAATCCGGCCCCGAAGGCTGAGCCTGAGCCAAGTGGGGCTGGGAGATCTCAGCCCATAAGGGGATGATGGTAGGACCGGGAGCAGCTTGTGGATCCCCAGCATAAGACTGCCAAACTGGGCGGATCTGGGGAAAACTCAGAGGAAAACTCAGATTTTATCCTCTCCTCAAGCAGCAAAGAGGGTGGGGAAGGGAATTTCTCCTCTCTATGCAATTATTGTAAGGAACTTCAAAAGAAAACTCATTGAGGTCTCCTTGTTGGGATGGAATATAGACGAACATTGGAATAAAAACAGAAATGCGCTGAAACATAGAAATGTATTGAGGTACAACGTGCACTGCACGCTGCTGCGTTGGATGCGACTCTGCTTAACTGAACGGAATTACGTGGGTTTGGAATCAGAGAATTTGAGCAAAAATCCAAGCGCCCAACGTGGGGCTCGAACCCACGACCCTGAGATTAAGAGTCTCATGCTCTACCGACTGAGCTAGCCGGGCTCCTGCTGGTTATAGTTCATGGGCATTACTTCATGGTGATTACAGAGAGAAGTACTAATTATTCTGCTTAATTATTTTCGTAATTATCCTGCTAATTATGGGTTCTAGGAAATTGCGAACCCACGAGGAAGAGCTGCATTAGGAAAAAGAATGCATCCCTATGGGAACAGTCCGGCAGTGCTGCAGGGAGCGGGAAAAGAGGGGAAAAACAGGAAAAAATGGGCAAAACAGGACGTTTAAAAGTGGGAAAATTAAAAAGGAAAAAAAAAAGGAAAGAGTAAAAGTGAAAGTCGTGTTTCTGCCCGGTTTCGAACCGGGGACCTTTCGCGTGTGAGGCGAACGTGATAACCACTACACTACAGAAACGCGCTGACAGCCGCCCCACCCCATGGAGACATGAAGTAACGATTCCAGGCTCCGGTGCGGGATTCGCAGATGCAGGCCGCTCCGGACCGATCCCGCGCCGGTTCCGGTGAGGACAGAGCGCGGCGGGTGACAAAATAAAGGGAAAATGTAAAATTGATGCTCCCGAAGTGGGACTTGAACCGTGGTCATACGGTTGAGAGCAGCGCGCGCGCGCGCGCGCGCTACCGACTGAGCTACCCGGAGACGGAGCAGTCGGAAGTCACGCCCCCTAGAGCGCCCACCCCGTTGCCTAGCGACAGGAGGGCCGCTTCCGGTCAAGTGCTGCGCGGAGGGGGCGTGGCTTGCATTAAATAGGACGGAAGTTCCGGTCCGGTGGTACTGGAAACGGGGCGTGGCTTGCGGCAAAGGGGACGGAAAGCGGAAGTGCTGCCGTTGGTTGGCGGAGTTCGTACCATAGAGGAACGACGGCGGCGGTGGGAGGGAGGGAGGTAGAGCGGCCCCCGGGGGGAGCGGCGAGGGGAGCGGCGAGGCCCGAGGAAGGAGCGGAGCCTGCGGGGGTGCGGGGCCTCGAGGCGGGCCCCAGCGCTTCGCTGTGGGGCAGGAGAAAGGCTTCGGGGCAGGAGGAAGAGGGCCTCGGGGCCTCCCCATGGAGGCGGTGGGCGACGACGGGGCGTCGTCGGGGCGGCTGAACCCGGTGGAGACGCTGCAGGAGGAGGCGATCTGCGCCATCTGCCTGGACTACTTCGTGGAGCCGGTGTCGATCGGCTGCGGGCACAACTTCTGCCGGGTTTGCATCGCGCAGCTGTGGGGAGGAGGAGGAGAGGCCGAGCTGGAGGAGAGCAGCGGGGCCGCGGCGCTGGAGGAGGAGGAGGAGGAAGAACTGGAGGAGGAGGAGGAAGACGAGCTGGGGGAGGAAGAGCTGGACGTGGAGCAGGAGGAGGAGGAGGAGGATGGAGGTGGGGAGGAGGAGGAGGAGGACGACATGTGGAGCGAGGAGGAGGAGGATGGAGAGCTGTGGGAAGGTATTGGGGGTCGGTTTGGGCCTGTCCTGTTGGGTGTCTTTATGGATGGGGGAGGGAATGGGGGGCACCCTCTGTCAGTTTGCAGATGATGCCAAGCTGGGGGGATGCGTTGATCTGCCTGAAGGTGGGGGGGGCCCGAAAGAGGGGTCTGGACTGGGCTCGATGGGTTGAGGGCAGTGGAGTGGAGTTCAGCAGGATCTGCACTGAGGTCACAGCAACCCCATGCAGCTGTACCTGGGGCAGAGTGGCTGAGAGCTGTGTGAGGAAAATGGATTCGGGGCTGGATGTGAGCCTGCAAGAGGCCAAGGAGGCCCATGGCACCTGGCTTCTGTGAGAAATAGAGCAGCTAATGGGAGCGGGAGGTGATTGTCCCTCTGTGCTGGTGCTGGTGAGGCCGCCCCTCAGTCCTGTTCCCAGTTCTGGGTCCCTTCTTGCTACAAGAAGCCCGGTGGGGATGGTGGGGGTTGGACTCGATGATTCCCAAGGTCTTTTCCAACCTTGATGATTCTGTGATCCTCAGACCCCGTGGAAGAGGAGCTGTGGGACGGAGGGGTGCAGGAAGAGCTCTACTTTGGGGACGATGATTACGATGAGGATGTGATGGAGGAGGATGTGGAGGAAGAGGAGGAGGAGGAGGACGAAGCTCAGAGCCCTCCGCCCCCCGTCCTGCCTGCCCGCCCTCGCCGCCTGCAGACCTTCACCTGCCCCCAGTGCCGCAAAACCTTTTTCCAGAGGAATTTCAGACCCAACCTTCAGTTGGCCAACATGGTGCAGATCATCCGGCAGCTCCACCCTCACCCGCAGCGCCTCGCGCCGCCCGCCGGCCCCTCAGCCTCAGGGGGTCCTGGGGGGAATCCGGGGATCCTGGTGGCAACGGGAGGTCGGGGGTGTCCGAATCTGTGCGAGAAGCACCAGGAACCCCTGAAGCTGTTCTGTGAGGTGGATGAGCAAGCAATCTGCGTGGTGTGCAGGGAGTCGCGGAGTCACAAGCATCACAGCGTTGTGCCCCTGGAGGAGGTGGTGCAGGATTATAAGGTGGGGTTTGGGGAAGGGTCACGGTGGGGATAATGGGTGAGGTGGGGTTTGGGGGAGGATTGCTTGGGGGAGGATTATAGTGAAGGAGGAGGGATTTGGGGGATGGGTTGTGGTGGGAGAGCGGAGGCTTAAAGGGAAAGTGAGGTTGGGGTTGAGCTAGGTGCGTCTTGCTGGGCTGGTTGGGTTGGAATCGTGGGAGGTTGGGAAACCATACATTGCTGTGAGGAGGTGGAAGGGTCTGAGTACCCGTTTTCTGACAAAAAACCACCTTCCCAGCACAGTTCCTCAGAGAAAGCAGAAGGGAAGTGGTGTGAAAGTTGGCTCTGAGGTTCCGTTTTCAGCTCTGCCACCAAATTAGGGACAAAATGAGGACAGAGGAGATTGCCCCTCCTCTGACAGGGTTTGTTGAGTTGTGTTTCCTTCCCTCAGTACAAACTCCAGAGCCACTTGGAGCCACTGAAGAAGAAGCTGGATGCGGTGTTGAAGCAGAAGTCGAATGAGCAGGAGAAGATCACAGAGCTGAGGGTAAGAGCTGAAGGTTTCTGTGCTTCGTAGAATCGTACAGAAGAGTCATCGGGGTTGGAAAAGACCGCAGAGATCCACAAAGTTCCAGCCATCACCACTGCTGGGAGTGTCTTGGTGGCTGAGCAGAGAGAGAAGCTTTGCTGCTGCTCTGAGCTCTCAGAGGCTTCGTATTCCCTTCCCTGCAATTATTGGGCTGCGAGGCCTTGGAAACGGTTTCCCAGTTGAATTAGAGCTTAACGAGAGAGCTGTGTGCCTCAGTGTTGGGTGGGAATTGGTGGTTTGGGAGCCGGTATCCCTCCTCTGAGTTGAGGATGCTTTACATCTCTAAACCCGTGCAGACTTTGCTCGGTTCTGGCCATGGTGCATTGGGGATACGCACGACCTTGTGGTGCGTGATGAAACTGAGGGAAGCACAGCACAGCACCCCACAAAGGAGCTGATTTCTCAGCGCCCCCCTCTTGCAGCCATTCCCAGAACGCTTTTTCCTCCCTCTGCAGGAAAAGATGAAGTTGGAAATCAAAGAATTCGAGTCCGATTTCGAGCTGCTCCACCAGTTCCTCATCGGGGAGCACGTGCTCCTGCTGCACCAGCTGGAGGAGCGCTATGAGAGCTTGCTGGCCCGGCAGAGCAGCAACATCAGCCAGCTGGAGGAGCAGAGTGCAGCCCTCAGCCGCCTTATCGCAGAGGCAGAAGATAAGAGCAAACAGGATGGGCTGCAGCTGCTCAAGGTCTTCTTCCATCCCTTTCCTTGTCTTTATGGCAAGGCGATAGCACGATGACGGGAATAATGCTCCAGAGAGCTTCTGTGTCACAGACAGTGCCTGTAGTTGGTGGGCTGGGTGTTTCCCCACCCCTCCTTGTGGTGGTTTTTGAGGGAAAATGGCAAGAGGAGGGGATGAGAGAGATTTAGGGCCTGCTTTAGTGAGGAAAGCCTCCAGCAGTGTGTGGGCTGTGCCTTTAGTGCTTTGTTCCCTGTGGGGAAGGGAATCGTCCTGGCTCAGTGCTGAGTTGTGGCTGATAAGAGGATTTATTGGGAGCAACGGTGGGATTGGCATCAGTCCTCCCTAATCCTTTCCTTCTCTTTCCCACCTTGCTGCCTCCTTCCCACAGGACATCAAAGGCACTTTTATCAGGTCAGTGACTTTGTTTGCATCTTTTCAGTGTAAATAACTATTTTCTTTTTAATGTCAAAAAAGCATTTGAGCTTTTTGTTTTAAATCCTGTGTGACCAGCACAGTTGGGGCCTGGTAATGCTGGGGAAAGCTGTGTCCTAACTATTGGATGATGGAAACTTCTGCCTGGATGGGGTGTAAATGGGATCTGGAGAAAAACTGGGGCCGTCTGGGAGAGGAGAAGGATGGGGAGGAGATCTTGGCCCTGATTTTAGGAAGCGTGGCTGTGCCCATGCAGAGCTTATGCCATAGCAAAACTCCTCGGTCTGGAGAAAGGATTCTCCACGTCTTGGCAGACAGATGGGCAGTGCTGGGAGTTCTCAGCCATGCTGGGAATTCTCAGCCACGATGGATGCACGTGGCTCTGTCTGCTGGGTGGGGGAGGCTGGCTGCACCAGTGCAACCAGTTTGGCCGATCCGTGCCCTGCTCTGGTTTTTCCAGAGCACATATAGGCTGCATGCAGGGCCTCCTCTCTTCCTTTCTGCTGCTGAAATTCTCTGCTTTCCTTCTCCCCTCCAAAAAAAAGATGCGAGAACATCAAATTCCAGGAGCCCGAGATGGTGCTGGTGGATGTGGGGAAGAAATACCGCAACTATTTCCTGCAGGACGTGGTGATGAGAAAGATGGAGAAAGCCTTCAGCAAAGTCCCCCAGGGTGAGAAAGTCCTCTTCCTTCCACAGATCCACCTACTCGGGATGGGGTTCCTCCTTGGATCCTTTCACTTGGGATGGGATTTCCCTTCCAGCTCTGTCGGGGTTCCCCTTCCCGCTCTGTGCTCCCATGCTGTGCAGCCCTACGATCCTTTAGGAAAAGCAGCATCCCTCTGTTCTCCCCGTGCTTTTTCCCTTTTGCCTTGTCCTGGGTTTTCCTTTATTGTAGCTGCTGCATAGAACTGGGAGCGATGGATCTGGATTCACTGTAAATGAGGGATGGGCGCCTCAAGCTCAGCACGGCGCAGATATGAGCCCAGATGAGGATTTAGGGCTGGGGTACGAGGGGAAAAAAGTGCCGGGTGACCCCCAACCCAACCCCACTCTGCCTTCCTTGCAGCCGACATCACGCTGGACCCCGACACCGCTCACCCTCGCCTCAGCCTCTCCCTGGACCGCCGCAGCGTGAAGCTGGCAGAGCGGCGCCAGGAGCTCCCCGACAACCCCAAACGCTTCGACTCCGATTACTGCGTCCTGGGATCCCAGGGTTTCACCACAGGCCGCCACTACTGGGAGGTAGAAGTCGGGGGCAGGAAAGGTTGGGCGGTGGGGGCTGCACGCGAGACGGCTCGGCGTAAAGAAAAAACCATGGGGCCTCATCAAAAAAGGGAGATCTGGTGCGTTGGCACCAATGGGAAGAAGTACCAAGCGCTGACGGCCACGGAGCAGATGGCTTTGTCACCCAGCGAGCGGCCGCGGCGCTTCGGCGTCTACCTGGACTATGAACGGGGTCAGCTTTGCTTCTACAACGCTGAGAGCATGACCCACATCCACACCTTCAACGCTTCCTTCCACGAGCGCATCTTCCCCTTTTTCCGAATCCTGGCTAAGGGCACTCGTATCAAAATCTGCACCTGATGGCCCTCTAGCTTCTGATTTTTCCCCTTTCCGCCCCCCATCCACCCCGCCTCATCCTTTGGGTCCCGCTTTGGGACCCGACGCTGCACTTGTTGTCTCGCACCTGCTTGCTCACAAGGCCTCTTCCCTCCTCTCTCCTGTCCCAGCCTCTGTCCTCGTCCCAGCTCTTCTCCGGGGTCGCGATCCCAGGCTGGTTTGGTTTGGAAAAGGGATCCAATCTCCTCGCTGGAGGTTTTCCCTTCAGCTCTTGGTGCTACGGGCTGCCCTCTGCCTTTCCCAGCCCTCTGCAGCAGCTTTCCAGCGTGCCGTTCCCTGTTCTGTTTAAAGCCTGCGGTCGAGCTTTGCGTTGTTTGCTCTTTGGTTGCAGAGCTCGAGCTGAGGAGCTGGGTCTGTACGTTCTGACACCCGTCATCAGCTTTTCACTCAGGCGCACCAAGGAGCCTCGTTTCTTTTCATTTTCCAGTTCTGGGGCACCACCTTCTGCCCCCCTCCCATCCAGCCGCCATCTGGACCTCAAACCTTCCACGTCCTCCTTGTTCTGCCGCTTTGCCCACCTTCCCCTTTTGCTCCTCTTCCCATCTCTGGGGGTCTCCAGCTCTCCCTCCGCCCCGTCGTCCCCTCGCCAACCATTTCTTGTGGGCCTGGCACTTTATTTAGGGCCACGTAGGCCGGGGAGGGTGCAAAAAATCGGGCAGCTTCCACCTCTGAGGCCGCTCAGAGCGCAGCGCCGCAGCGGTGGTAAGCAGCTTCATTTCCCCTCGCAGCTTAAGAGCTCTCTGAGGTGGGGATATTTATTTTCTCTTCCCTTTTCTCAGCTGCTGTTGAATTTTCAGCTGAATCCTGTCCCACCAGAGAGACTCTGATCGCACCCTGTTGTGTTTTACTTCTTTTTGTTGGTGGATTGGTATTTTTTTTTTTTTCCTGTTGGCGTTACAGAGCTAGTTCAAAATATTTTTGGCTAAAATAAGAATTAAATGGAGATCTAGTTTTTTGAAATGTCAAGAAATAATAATAATAATAAAGAATAAAGTTTTAAAGCTGAGCCTCTTGCTTATTGAGAGCCCGCAGGGGACAGGAGTTGGTGCAGCCCTACCTGTTAACTCCTGCTGGTAAGATGTGACTTAAGCCTTGCATCATTTATCTTAAGTTAATGAGTTGTAATTGGGCTTGGGCTGTTTCCCTTCAGCACCTTGTGAAGGCATGGAGGCTGCTGGGTGAACCAAGCTCTGTGCTACCACTTCTTCTGCTCTCACAGCATCTTTAGTGCCTCTATTGGTGGTGGTGGTGTTTTCTTTTTGTCCATGGCTCTATTTCCCCAGGTCTGCACTCACTGTGGGCTGCTACTGCTCCACAAAGGGCTCAGGGAGACGTTTGAGTCCCTTCTTCCAAATGTGAGAAGAGAGCACCGATGTCCCCATCCTTACAGTTGTGGGCACAGCCTTGGTGCCAAGTCCAGAATGGGACATGAGGCAGCCGTGAGCTCAACAGAGCGCTCTTTTATTGAGTTTTGTGCATAAAATCTGTGTGCTGTTGCCACGTCCTCATCTGGTTCCAATGGTGACTTGCCACACCCGGACGAGGTTATCTGTGTAGCCAGCAAACAGCGTCTGAGGAGAGAAATGGAGGAATTGGATCAGGAAGAGACAGAAATCAGCCTTCAGGGTACGAAGGTAAAGACCTCAGGAGGCAGCTCCCCAAGGCAGAGGTGCTGGAAGGAGCAGGGAGTTTTAAGGCTGCGAGGAAGAGGGGATGCTTCTACCTGCCCATCCGCAGACCACGCCAGAGAGGTGCACTGGGGTGGCTCAGCTTTGCTGCTGGTGCTGATCACCTCCTGCTTCAGCTCATCCACGATGATTTTGCCTTCCAGGTCCTGTGCAGGACAGAAGAGAGCATGAGGGATTCAAGTTCCTGCAGGGAGATTGTTGTAGCCAAACCCAACCCTTCCAACTCACAACAGGCAGTGGGGTGCTCAGAAACAGCCTCTGGGTTTCCCCACAGGGATGCAGTCAGATGGCATCGAAGTTTCATCACAGCAGAGCAGTGGCTGTGCCCCACAAATGCCCCACACCACCCTCCAGATGCGGGGGATGAGGACAGTGCCCCCAGGGCGACCCATCCCACGTGACCAAAAGGGCTCTGCACCACGAGATCGGTGGGGCAGGACGAGGATTTCGACTGCAAAGCTGCCCCCAAACACACAGGATAAGAAAAGTGGTTCTCTGGGGGGAAACAGGGCCGTTCCATACCCAGATCTTGATGCTGGGGCCAGTGGCAGCGCAGAGCCAGTAGCGGTTGGGGCTGAAGCACAGCGCGTTGATGATGTCCCCTCCATCCAGAGTGTACAGGTGCTTGCCTTCGTTCAGGTCCCACAGCATGGCCTGGCCGTCCTGGGGGGCAGCAAAGAGGAATCACAGCAAACCATCAAACCTGTGGCTTTGTTCCAGTTGTCCTTTTAAAACCTTCCAGCACGGAAACAGCTCTCGGTTTGTGAGTGAGATGTGGGTGAGTTGTCACAGGATAATAAGAGGCACAGCACTGAGCTGTGAGGACACCAGAATAGGCTGCAGTTCAGCCTCAGTCTCCCCCCAGGGTGTACCTTGCCTCCAGAAGCACACAGGGAGCCATCAGGGGAGACGGTCACCGTGTTCAGATATCCTGTGTGGCCAATGTGGTTTGTCTTCAGTTTGCAGTTAGCCAAGTTCCAAACCTTGATGAGGGTACAAACATGACAGGGTCAGAAATATGGAAGAGAAAACAACAACCCTCTCCTGATCACTGCTCAAATCCTCCCCAGGACGTCGCACAGACCCCAAAGGAGCCGCTCCTCTCACCTTCACCAACTTGTCCCAGCCACAGGAGACAATGATGGGGTTGCTGCTGTTGGGGGAGAAGCGCACGCAGGAAACCCATTCGGAGTGGCTCTCATCCTGAGGAGAGGAACAGCGCTGGGTTGAGAGCAATGAAAAGCATCCCCAACCCGAGCTGCTGCATCCCACCGCTCCACGAGCCCCTCATAATTGCAGGACGTGTCCTCAAACCCCCCAAAAGGAAAGGTCAGCAGGTCACCGTGTCACTTGTAATCATTAGGCCGGAGCTGGTAGCTGCGGATTATGGATCAAAACCAACACAGCAAGGAGAGAAACGTGGGAACACGGCCTCAGAAACGAGCAGAAAGGGGTTTGTTTTCACAGCGTGAGAACTCAGACCCGCTGCCTCACCTGCACCGTGTATTTGCAGACGCCCAAAGTGTTCCAGAGTTTGATGGTTTTGTCCCTGGAGCCCGAAACGATCTGGCGGTTGTCGGAGGAGAAGGCGACGCTCAGCACATCCTTGGTGTGGCCAACAAAGCGGCGCGTGGTGGTTCCTCTGCAGGAACACCAGGGGGGTCACACGGGAGGGACAAAGCTCAGCAAAGCACAATTAAATTAATTAAGCCTCGCGTCCATTGAGGAGATCCTGCTGCACTGCCTGAATTCTGAATGAAAAGCGAGATAAAACAGGGCAATCTGCGCTTTCCATCTGGGTTGAAGAGTGCTGGCTCCTTTCCTCCTTCCAAACAGGAATGCTAAGGGGTGCCAAAGCTTTTGATATGGGATTGGAATAACCGTGAGGAGTTTAGGATATAAAACTCAGCTTCTATGGACACAGCAGCGTAAATGCTGAATGCTTTTGGAGGGCTGAGGTAGTTCTGCTTCCTGAGTTTCTTCTCCTCCAGCACACTAAAAATTGCAGTGAAAGAAGAGCTGGAGCTGCTCCAACCTCACTCCAAACTCTGCATCCCAAAATCACACTGAAAGAAAAGCCTGCTTGCTCCTGTCTGTACCCCACAGTGATGGTGAAGGAAGAACCAAACCCCCTGTGCTGCTCCACCTGCTTCTCTCCCATCATAATTGCAGGACGTGTCCTCAGATCCCGGAGGATCAGCACGCTGTGTCAGGTGTAATCACTGGGAGAGGGAGCTGAGGGAGGAATCGCTTCGGTCCTCCCTCCCAGCAGGATCTGTCACCCAACCTAAGAGGAAGTCACCTCATTTTCATGCTGCATCGCACACCTTTCACCCACCTCAACCCCCAAACAAAGCACAGAGCCCAGCTCTGCCCCAAATCCCTCCGCCCCGAAGCCCTTTTTGTCCCCAGGACTCACGTGGTGAGGTCCCACAGCCTCAAGGTGCCATCCCACGAACCCGACAGTGCAAACTGCCCATCGGAGGAGATGACCACATCGCTGACAAAGTGTGAGTGGCCACGCAGGGCGCGCTGCGGGATCCCATAGTTGGTCTCATCACGGGTCAGCTTCCACATGATGATGGTTTTGTCTGGAAGGGGGGAAAGGCAGCACCATCAGCTCCATCCCTTCTCATATTCCTGTCCTCACAGGGTTTTATTTCCCCCATAGCAATGTGAAGGTAACACACAGCACCCTTTCCTCTCAACCCTCCAACCCCTCCCTATGTCTTCATACACCGCAGCCTCCCCACCCTGCAGCTCCCTGTCCCCAAGCCCTGCACACCCCATCTCCCCCCTTTCTTGCACCCATGGTTCCTCCCCAGCCCCCTCTTCTACCACTGATGGTCTCCCCTTATTCCCCTTCAGCTCCCCCGTAGGCCCCACAATTCCCTCCCCGCCCTGCAGCTCCCTGTCCCCAAGCCCTGCACCCTCCATTTCCCCCCTGCCATGGCTCCCCCATAGTCCCCTCCTCAAGCACTGTTGTCTCCCCTTATCCACTTTCATTGTCATCCCCCATAGGCCTCCCAGTCCCTCCTCTCACCCCCATATTCCCATATTCCGCCCCCACTCAGCCCCACATTTCCGCCCCCCCCCCCATTCGGACCAGGCCCGAACCCTTCAGGCGCGGCCCTCACCCCGCGACGCGGAGAGAATCATGTCCGGGAACTGCGGGGTGGTGGCGATTTGCGTCACCCACCCATTGTGGCCCTTCAGGGTACCGCGGAGGGTCATCTGCTCCGTCATGGCGGCGGCGGGACGGGAGGATGGCAGCGGATTCAATCGAGGGCCCGGCCCGATCCGCTCCTACCGCCTGCGATGGCCGCCAGCGCGGAGAGAGAAAGAGGGCGGTGACTTCCGGCGGAAGCGGAAGTAGCCGCTGCGTTGTACGGCAAGGGGGTCAAGATGGCGGCGCCCATAGAGGGGCACGCTGAATGAGGGAATGGGCTTTGGAGGCGGACGGGGAAGGCTTTTCTCTGCCGCAGCAGGGACGCGAGGTGCGGGCAGGGCAACTTCTTTAACATTTTCTATTATTTAGCCTTTCATATTTAATATTTTTATTATCCCTGTTGTGCCAGGACAGGGAAGAGCAGGGCATGTAGCCTGTGCTCATCACCTGCAGCTGTCCTGCATCCCACAGCCAGCCCAGCTTTGTGATGCCTGAGCAGGATCTGACCCAGGAAGGCAAACAGGGAAGCACTGTGTCCTCCTCCCTTCCCCTTCCCTTCCCATCCCTCCCACGCTGCTGTTTGGGGGCTGTGACCCCTCCCCATTGCTCAGCACCCATTCGAGTGAGCAGTGGTTGATGGTGATATTTACAAATTTTTGGCGTCCTTTTGTGTTCCGCCCCCATTTTGACTCATCGGCCTTTTTCTATCTGTCCTCATCAGCAGATCATTCTTATTATTAGATCTGTCTTTTTCCAGCAACAGTTTTGCATTTTCACCTTGGTTTTATCACCTAACATACAACCTTTGGTCCCCATTTGACGATACTCGTGCAGATAAATCCCTAAAGCAGGAAATAATTCAGTCTTGGCCCTTCCTAAACCCATTTAGGTTCAGATTTTTTGCAGCATTCAGCCAAGACACGCTTCCAGAGCCAGGAATAACACATCTTGAAGTGCCAACGTGTCTTAAAATCCAGAAAATTGCCCCAAAACAGGCATGACTCATCAAGCACCATAGTGGGAATGATTTGCTTGGATGACCCCGTAGGTAAGGAGCCATTTGTTGGACACCACCACGTCGTTTTTCACAGCCCTGTGAGCGCAGCTTCTTGAATTTCACTCCAGACGTTCCAGATTTGGAGACCTCAAATGGCAAAGGTGAAATGGGCGTCAGCTCTCCGGGATGAAGGAATCTCTCCCAGGGTTTTCTGCTGGATCACAGCAGGAGGATTTGCTTTCCTAAAGCATTGAGTGACGTGAAGAGCCCAGATTGGAGCCAGCGGCCACATTCTTCTAAGGGAAAACCCTTCGGGTGCCCCTACGGTTCCCTTTCTATCACCATAACAAACCCCTTCTCCATCCATCCACTCATCCCCTTTTGGGTTTGGAGGTTGACAAATCCCTTCTGAAATTCTTATATTGCACACGTATCCTTCTTTGTTTACTTCTGAGGCAGCAAAGGTCCTCAGTGACTTAATTCAGAGTGAGATCAACAACCTTAGACATCCTTTATTAACTTCACATCGTTTCATGTTGTTCAGCAGCAAAAAAGAAATACAGGAATAGGAGTTTATCTGTGGGAATGCGCTGCATTTTCGTGCTTGTTTGGCTGATTGAAGGAAGCCGGGAGGAAATGCTGTGAAATAATCCCAAATGCTGAGAAACTGCGGGTGGGGGAGGAGGTGCCCTCTGTCCTGATGAGCAGGAGGGGCAAAATAGAAAGGAATAGGCATGAGCTCATTTCATATCTCTTTATTTTAGGGCATTGCTCACCAGTGCTGTCACGTTATTTGGGGCCAGGAGTGGCTGCTGCCCCATTGGTGCCCAGAAACCAACGCTGCCCCATTTGACATTGGGGTCTGCTCACAGACCACATCCTCCAACCAACCCATGGCTGAGAGCAGAGAGGCGACCAGCTCTCCCCTCCATTTCTACCCTTCCCTGCAGAAACCTGTTCCTGTCTATACAGGGCTCCCCATCCCTCCTGCCACCCTCGGCATTTAGGTAGGCTATAATTAGGCTCTGGGAACGTCCCCCTGCTGCCAGCACAGCTGTCGTGCCTGCAGTGACCCCTTCCAGCTCCCTGCGGACACGCAATCCCTCCAGCAATCCTAAATACCCATTTCCTGCCCTCCTGGGACAAACGGAGCTGCCAAAAAATCTCCAGCCCCCCACGGACGTGACCATCACAGCAGCAAGGAGCAAAGCAGGCGCAACGTGACTACGGTGCAGGTCGGGGTAAGCCTTTCTCTTTCTTCCCACAGCCCAGGATTTGGGGGGATCCTATTGGCTCTATGGGGCCTGGGAGATGCAGGAGAAACGCGATCCGTTTGTGGTAGCGAGGAGCAAAACAACCTTTTAGAATCCCGTACCTGAATCCGACAGCACTGGAAAGCAGGGGAAGGATTAAAAGAGCAACGGGTTCTTCTGTATTATTTCTCTCGTAGGGAAATGCAACACAGAAATCATTGGAGTTGCTTCCTCTGCTTTCTTGGCACAAATTTAGCTCCTCGTAACAGCGTTTATCTGACTGAGACCCCAGTGGGATCTACAGGGGTAGAACACAGCAAACAAAGCCTGACTGATGTTTCCTATGGGATCTGTTGCCTTTCCTGTGCGATTTGTTGCCTATTCCCATTGAGATTTCTGCTTTTCCTGGGGGGCTTTTTGCTTTTTCACGGCTTTTTCACCTCCGCCACTGTAGTGAATAGGAATTTTTAGGGCTTTTAGGACACTGATGCCATTGTGAACATAGGGATGAACTTGTAACAACTTCCTGGTGTGGTTTGCATATGGGATAGAGTGGAATTCATGGTGCTGTGGACATCTAACAGAGATGCCTGAGGGCTGGGCCCTTTTTGTGCCCCTTTTGGGGGTCAGCAGATTCCTTTGATTCAGATATAAAACATCTCAGCCACAATTTCACCAATCCTCCCAGTGCAGACCCAAAAAAACCATCTCCAATGACAAAGTCCACAAACTGAGAAAAGCAGCATAAAGCATCAGTGGCCCCAAATATTTATCCCTTCTCCCATTTATTTCTATGCGTTTATCTCCCACTTATTCTGGGCATCAGGATGGTGGGAGATTCCAGGTCTGCTTGTCTCCTAATTGTGATCTTTTAACGATGTTTCCTCTTCTCCCATCAGGTGGACATTTGGAAGTGGTTCTGATTGGGAAGAGGACGTGATGATGGCATCAGGTAGAGCTCACGAGGTGCTGTTTATCAGCAAAGCAATGTTCCAGATCTGGTTTTTTTCCCATTTTTCCCATATTTTTTCTCATTCAGGGAAGAGGAACGCGGATCTTGGTGAGTGATTTTCTTCCTGTTTCCATCAAAAAGTCCCTTTCCATGCATAGAGGATACACGTACCTCCCACTGATACCCATTTCCTTTATTCTTCCCTTATGTTTGCACTTCCCCGTATCTTAAACACATGAAACAAACCCCACATTAGATAAATTCATAAACAGTGCATTTTTGGACTATTATTTTCAATAGAAAAGCATTAAATGGGTGCAGAAGCCCCTCTGGAGGGGACTTTGCAGCACCCACAGAGAGGGGCGCAGGGCTGAGCGCTCTCTCTGTCTCTCTTTTAGAAGAATGGGACGCAAAAATCAGTGAGTGCCCTTTTTTTCCTCTGCCTTTATGGTGAGATCTGAGTGTGGAGGGCCTGAATTAACGCGAGTTCCTCTGTTTTAAGGGAAGCTAACAGAAGATTTTGGTAAGTCGCTTATTTTATTCAGTCTGAATGCACGTCTCGACACCTTTACCATCAGCGATGACCGAGGTGTGTGTATGCATCTCTCTTTATTCCATTTAGAAGAGAGTGACACGGAGCTCGGTGAGTGCCTTGGGCTTCTTGTCAAGGTGCAAAGGTGCAGCAGTGGGGACTGGGAGAAGCCCTTCAGCTCTTGGGTTTGTCCGCATCTGAGTCAGGATGCAGAATTGGAGGAGGAGGGGCAAAGCTTTGGGCATTCTGGGGGTCCTTTTTGCTCCTCGGGGTTAACCCACGTCCATTTCTCTGTTGTTTCCAGAGGAATGTGACACAGAAGATGGTGAGTGTCCTCTATGGGAGGGCTGAGGGTTGGCCCAGAGGACGACTTCCAGCAAATCTCCCCCTTTTTAATGGATGTTTTGATGCATTTCTCTGTTTTAAGGGGAACTCATGGCTGAGATTGGTAAGTCATTTGTGCTTACGTGTGATGTGTGATTATAGAGCCCTATTTGTGCCCCCTACCAAACAGGGCTCTGTGCATCTTAAGCTGGTTCCCATGGGGTTTATCCCTCGCTTTTCACACGAATATTGGGGTAAAAACCAACAAAAAGCCAACAGAGGGGCTGCAGAAATGGTGGTCGTTGGGTGACGTTGTGTTCTGATCCAAGGGGTGGCGAAGCCCATGAGAAATGGTTCTTTCTTTCTCTTTTTCAAGACAATCTGACTGCAGAGCTTGGTGAGTGCTTCCCTTTGCTCTCTGCTTTGTATCTCTGCTGGGTTTTTTAGGGGAAAAAATGCTTATTCCCCCCATAAACACACACAAATGTAACCCAACCTGGGCTGGGAGGAGGCTCCGACCCCTCACAGCTGCAGGTTGCAATGATCACAAATTGGAAGGTGGTTCCACCAGGTGGAATTCTGACAGTGTTTCTCTTTGTTTTCTCTTCCAGAGGAACGTGATAGGAAAATCAGTAAGTGCCATTTTCCTTCTGGAATTAATTGGGGGGTGATGGGTTCTTGCTTGGGGGAGAAATCAGTGAACGCATTTTGTTATGTCTCAGAATTGAAACTAATGCTCATCTGTTTCTCTGTTTTAAGGAAAGCTCACATCAGACCTTGGTAAGGTTTATTCCCATTAAATTATCCCTAATTCTGCACAAGTGCTGGGTGTGAAGTGGAAAAATGTGTGTATGGAAGTGGATGTATGCACACGTTCATTCATTCCTATAGATGCTCTCATGAATTCCTATAGATGTACTCAATTATTCATATGTATGTATATATTTGCATATATTTGTGTATATTTGTGTGTGTGAAGAGTTTGGGGTTTCCTCTGCTTGAAGATCGGGGTGAATGAAAGCAGATGTCCTTAAAAAGCCTTACTTTTAAAACACAAATGAGGGATGCATTGGGATAACGTTTAAAAACGGGGGGGAAAAAAAAGGATGAAAGGGGTAAAATATTGAAAAGAACAGAAAGTTCAGAGAACTGGAGGAAAATAAATGATAATTTTGGTTGGATTTGGGCTGCTGTGCATTCCTCCATTTATTTTCTCTCCTTGCTTTCAGGTGACGTTGACACAAAGCTCAGTGAGTGGAGCTGCTCTTCCCCCCCCTCATATTTAAGAACATTTTGGGTATTTTTAAGGCTATTTAAGAATATTTGGATTTATTTTTTTATCTGAAGAATTGATTTCTGGTGTGTGAGAAACGTGGGGTTTATTGTTGAGGATGGAGTAAATGTCCCCCCAAAAAAGTGGGATTTTGGGTTTTGTAGACGGGGAGGTGAGAAATAAAAGCAATGATCTGAGTGTGCTGGGGCCAACGGCTGGAGGAAATGCAGGTGATTAATATTAATTTTCTTCTTTCTCTTTTCTTCCCAGAGGAACGCGATAGGAAAATCAGTGAGTGTCCCATTTTTGGGGCCAAAACCCTTTAATTTGGGGAAGGGATCGGTGATACAGGCAGATAATCTTGTTGGCTTTTCCCCCTTGGCAGCCAAGCTCTCAGCAGAAATTCGTAAGTCCTTTTCTCCCCCAGTCTGAACCGTTTCTTTGCATTCTCAGACTTGCATTTTTTCGCTGTTTTAATTAAAATAATGGCTTTTTTTCTGTTGGTTTGTTTTTTCCCTGTTCCATAGGCAGACTGACTGCGCTGCTGGGTGAGTGGTGCCGTTAAATCCATGCATGGTTTTGAGCTGAAAGCCCTTAAAAACGGGAACTCTGCACCCAGGCAGCTCATTTCTGTGCTTCGCTTCATTTGCAATGGAATAAAAACGGGGGGGGGGAGGAAGTGGGTAAAACGAGCGTTGCATTGAGCAGAGCTGCCGGCCGAGGGCAGGAGGGCGCCGTGTGGAAAATGTGTATTTTAACCTTTTTTCCTCCTTTCTTTCCCATTTAGGGGACCGTGACTCCAAGCTCCGTGAGTGCCTTCCTCCTCCTGATTAAAACCCGAGCCAAGACGTGGCTTTTCCTCGCCGTGCCCCTAAAATCTCTCCTTTTCAGCACGGTTTTCCCCAAACTTTGCTTTTCTCCGCCCCTTACGTTGATCCTAAATGGGCGTCGTGCCCGAATCCGTGCCTTTCTTCCCTATTTCCTCTCCTGCCTGATGGCAGCGCTGTGTTTTTACCAATGGCTTTATGGCACGCTTTGTGCTACGATGCCCATGCACCTTATTGCCGCTACCTGCCCTGTGAACCAGAAGATAAATTGGATATAAAATAGATAATTCTATCGACAGAGGGTGACTTCTGGATCGACTCCTGAACGGCTTCATTTCTGAAAGGGAAAAGAAGGGATCTGATGTAAAACAAACTTTAATTTTTCCCTTTTTTTACAGGCAAACTGACTGCAGAACTCGGTAAGCCCTTTTCTTCCCCATTCCCATGAAATAAATGGAAGTATTTATGGAAGTAAGTGGAAATAAACCGGTTGATAGAGGTCAGGACAACCTGAAAACCGATCCAAATCTGCTTTTACTCATTTTTCCTTCTTGTTTTCCGTAGCTAAGTGCGATGCTACCATCAGTAAGTGCTGCTCCACGTGTTGTACCTCCACCTCGGGGTGATTTCCTGCTGTTTCAGCACGGAAATGAGGCCGGAATTCCTCAAATCCAACAAAATTCGGGTGGCTCGAGGGAATCTTTGCAGATATTGGGGAAATCAAAGCCAAATTTCGAAGGGGGGGAGGGAAAATCTCGGGGTGTTTCAGCAATGCAAGGGGGTCTGATGGCATTTTCTGCTCTCAGGGCTGTTTACAGTGGAACTCGGTGAGTCTGTTGCCCTTCTGTGTGTGTTTTTAATTATCACCTATTAGTAGCATTAATAATATGGATCAATATTATTATTGCTGCTCGTACGGATTGTTGCACAGTTATTTGTTTATGCCTTTTTCCACATTGCATTTTTTGTTATTATTTTTATTTATTAGCATGCATCAATGCCTGCCTTATGTTATTATGTTAGTTATTATTATTGGGCGGGACATATATGATGTATATTTTATATTATTATATATTATGATTACTAAATTATTTAATATATAGTATATAATATATAATATATAATACTATACTATATATATACTACATATACTACATATACTATATATACTATATATAGTGTATATATATAATATAATATATAATTATATATATATACTATATACTATAATACTAATATATATAATATAATTATGATTATAATTAATCATAAAATTATAATATTATGATTATAAAATATTGTATGATTGCTATATATTATGTTCATTATGTACTATATGCTACATATACATATATATGCTTACATATTATTCTATATTATAATATATACATAGTATATATTAATCATGCAATATGTAATATAATGTATATATAATGATGCCATATCTAATGTGTGTAATATATTATTATAATATGCATTATATTATTATAACACATTTAATTATTTCTGCCTTTTTCCATGTGTTTCACTGACCTGATGAAAAACTAAATATCCTAAAGGCAGAATTAAAGAAGTAACGAACCCCCCCCAAATTGACACCAAATAATTGGAGCTGTGGATCACATCACCAAAGCAAATTTGCCTTCAGCCCACAACAGGAAATTAATGATAAAGGGGCTTAAATTTGGGATGCACAAACGATGGCAAATAACCCCCTTTTGGCTTTTCTCTTCTTGCAGGGCAGCGTCACACCAAAATCGGTACGTGAGGGGCTTGCTTCCACCATTGGAAAGGAGGAAATTGCATCAATTTAATGTTAACGTGAAGCTGGGGTCAAATTGCTGATAATTCACCGTCAGCTGTCTGTGAATTGACAGAAAAAAGGCTAAATTTGAAAATAACATTTCTTTTTCATCTCTCTTTTAAGGGGAACTCACTGCAGAAGTTGGTGAGTCTCTCCCCCATCGACGTGAGCAAAAATGGCTCATCAGATATATAATAATCCCCTGTTTCTGCTTATTTTTAGGGGACTACAGCAGGAAACTTCGTAAGTGCCTTTAATTTTCTCCATTAAGGGTTAAATGTAATTAATTTTTTTTGATGCTTCAATGTGCTGCAGCCACCAAAAGCGTGTTTTAATTCTGAAGGTGATGAGCATCAAACCTTGAGCACCAGCACTGCTGGGGGCTGAGATTCGGGGAATTTGGGCTTTTAGAGTGGAAATGTCTCTGGGTTTCTGTGCATGGGCTCAGGGAAACACAACCAGGAATGAGACCCCAAAATGTTCCCACCTGAGGCCTTTTCCCATTGGGGATTTATTCTTTAAATCCGTATTTCTGCACGTTTGAGCGTGACTCATTGAACATCACAATTTTGGCGATGTTGAGCAGATATATATTGATATTTATTAATCAGTGATGGCACTGGGAGAAGATCTGAACCATTGAATCCCCATTTCTTTTCTCTTTAAGGGAAACACGCGGCGGAACTCGGTAAGGAAATTCCCTCCTTGGGTTTGGTTTTCTCTTTTGGGGGGATTTTTCCCTCCTGCATTTCTCCCCCTTCCCTCCTGCATTTCTCCCCCTTCCCTCCTGCATTTCTCCCCCTTCCCTCCTGCATTTCTCCCCCTCCTTTCCTCCCCCCTTTCCCCCCCCTTCCCTCCTCTTCCCTCCTGCATTTCTCCCCCCCCTTTCCTCCCCCCTTTCCTCCCCCTTTCCTCCCTTCAGCTCAGTTGGGTTGATCTGGAGTTATTTTCACATCTCTGAAGTTTTGAATGGGACGGGGGCAATTTCTGTTAGACTCACGTTTCAAATCGAAGGCTCGGATGAATAAACAGACCCCAAAAACGCAGATTTTGAGCCAAGAAAAATCACCTCAAGATGAACCTGAATGTCTGCGCTGTGGGCTGAGCACAGCCAGGCCCTGATTTCTCTTTATTTCTCTCTTATTTGCAGAGGAACGCGATCTGAAAATCAGTAAGTGTCACCCCAAAGCCAGGGGGCTGTGCTGGGCTTCATCCCCACAACATGAATGTTATGAATTCAATATGCACATATTTATAATTTTTTTATATTTCATATGTTTAGCATCAGCAGCATTTTAAAAAGGAATAAAATAACCCAAGAATCTTAGCATCAGTAGCAGCACAACGATGCAGTGTGGATCAAAAGCAGTAATTCCTATTTCTTCGTCCCCTTTTTCCTTTTAGGAGAACATGAAGCAGAGATAAGTGAGTGTTGTCTTCTCTCTTTTATGATGGAAAAGTTCTTCCACTGTGATATAAAAAATAAACTCAATGATTTGAGGGTTTTTTGGCTTAACCCAAATGCGGAGTGCTTGAAATCCTATGTACTGAATAGAGAATTTCCCATAGAAAAAAACCAGCGATTTGGGGCTGGAAGGAAACAGTTCCACTTCCTTGCTGAAAAGGGAATGAAAAGGGGGAAAAAAAAAAATCATAAAAAATGGAGTTTTTTGAGTCATGAAATGGGTTGGGTTCCACGTGGGAACCTGAATGGTGATGGTCAACACTTTGTTTTGGGTTCAGCCCAACAGCATCGGTGTCTCAGTCCTTATTTCTGTATCACCGGTGTTAAAAAGCACTGTTTTGAACCAATATATATTTTTTTAATTACTTTTCTTTTTGTTTCCTTTTCCTTTTCCTTCCTTTTTTTTTTCCCCCCTTTTTCTCCCTGTTTTGCTTTAAGGGCGCCTCACTGAGCTGCTTGGTAAGTGCATCAATTTCCATCAGTAAATCCAGCAACAAAACAAAACGTATTTTTTTTGGGGGGGGGAGGGGGAAGGAGGGGATAAAACACAACATTAATGAAATCAGTGCTTTGGAAAATGAGTAATTATTATTTTTCCTGGACATGAATGCTTCCTTTTCCCTTCTGTTTGCAGAGGAACGCGATTCCGATGCCCGTAAGTCCCTTTCTTTGCCCCACAGCTGTGATTCCCCCAATGGGAAAGGCAAAATTTCTGCCCCAAAAATCTCCTCTTTGAGACCACAGGAGACAAGAAAAGAAGCAGAAATGCCCTTATTTATTTATCTCCTTGCTTATGTGCAAAACCGGGTGACTCTTTTCCACCCGGCGCGTTGGGAAGAAATAGGCAAAATGGGAGGAAATGAAATTTATTCCTTTTCTTTGTTTTTCTGTTTATTTTTTAGGTGAGCAGGACATCCTCATTAGTAAGTGTCACTTGGGTTTGCTAAGAAATGCAGTTGCTGGGGATGTTTGCACCGCGATTGCTGCCACTGTTGGGGCTTTGTGTTGTTGGAAATGGAGTTACTGCAACAGAAAGAGGAGCAGGATGGAGAAAAATGGGAATAAATGGAATTGTTTGGAAGGAGAAGGTGGAATAGAATGGAAATATTGGGGGAAGAAGTGAAATAGAATGGAGTTATTCTTAAAAAATGGAATTTGGGAAAGGGGAAATGGAATGGAATTATCTGGGGGCAAAAGGGGAAATGGGGATGGAATTGTTTGTGGGGGGGGGAAGGAGAAAATTAATGATTTGAGGGGGGGAAATGGGGAAATGGAATGGAAGTATTTTAAAAATGCAGAACTGTGAAGGTTTCAGCCCATCTCAGAGGGTTTGGTGTCCCCGAATTCCCCCATCGTGACCCATTGAGCATCCTTGGGATGGCACCCAATTCTGTTTTCTCCTTTTTAAGGGAAACTGTCGGAAGAGCTCGGTGAGTTGCTTCCATTTCTTCCACAAAACTGATGCTGGATATTTTGTGTGTGTGTGTGTTTCCCTGCTTTGTCTCATGGTGTTCAAAGAGAGAACTGCAGAAGGGATGGGGCAAAGAGGATTTTTGGGATGAATAGCAGGGAAAACAGGGGCGGGATGGCGATGAGTTGGTGCAGTAATCTGTGGCACTAAAGGTGATTCATATCTTGCTTTTTCTCTTCTCTTCAGAGGAATTGAGGGGCAGGGAAGTTGGTAAGTGAGATTCCTCCCACTCTTCTGCCCCCCCAAAAATAAGGGGTGATTTGGATTCTGATCTCTTTTTTTCTCCCTTCATGTTCCTAGAGGAGAGCAATCCAGAGAGGGGTGAGCATCGTTGCCTTTCTATTGCTGGAGAACCTGTTGGCTGAAGGAATCCCCCCTAAGCATGCTGATGGGATGGGAATTCTGCAGCAGTCCTTGTTCTGATACGCAGTTATTATCCCTTCTTCATCTTCTATACGCAGAAATACAGACTTTTCCTTTTTTTTCTCTCTCTTTTTCCCTTTTTTTAGGAGAACACGATGCCAAAATCGGTGCGTGCCCACCTCCTCCTGTGCTTGTGGTGCCTTCAAGAAGCCTGGTGGTGACGTTTGGGATTGATGGGGTTGAGGATTTGGTTTGTGATAGAATTTGGGGGAGGATTCAGGCACCCAAACACAGCGTCAGGTCCCATCTCGTGTTCTCCTCTGGGCTTGGATCCTTGGATACCCCAAATCCATAATATTCCATTAGAAGTGACACATCCACCAACGATACATCCACAGAATATAAGGGAATAGTCTGCATTTTTAGTCTCCATTTGCTTTAGGTCCCATTTTCAGGTTAACCATGGAAAAAAACCCCAGTGGTAGAAAGTCACAATTCAGGGATCCCGCGTGTGAAATCATGACTTTCACTTTAATTGTAAGAAGGAATGAAACTCACTGCTTTTATTCCCTTTTAAGGTGAACTCTCCGCAGAAGTTGGTGAGTGTTTTTCCGCCCTCCAGCAAAACCAATGCACGCAGTTTGCAGTCTGTTTTTGGATATACATCATAGGTGGATATACAACCTGTGTGTCACGACAGCTCTGGTTTCCTTTTCTCCTCCTTTTCTTCAGAAAAACAAGAGAGAAGAATTGGTGAGTGTCAAACTTCTCCCCCAGAAATGGACTTTGGTGCGTTGGGAAGATCCCTACCGCCGCGTTGGTGCCAAACTTAATGGAAATCCTGTATTTTTTCCCCCATGTTTCCAGATGAACTCACTGCAGAGCTTGGTGAGTGACGATTATAACTCACACCCAGTGATAACGCTGTTTTTATTTGTATTTTCATGTATAATACACGTGTTTATGTCGTTATGATAATTCATGACGAGTTGCCATAAAGCAAACAGTCACAAAGCACAGAAATACGGGTTTGCTTTGAGACCAAATCATGGGAAGTCACAACATAAGAGGATAACAGCCATCTCTGTTGTTCCTCTTTTCAGAGCACTACAGAGCAAAAGCAAGTGAGTTTCTCCTTCCTCGTCTCCGGCACGTGAGAGATTTCGGGGTCTTTTGGGACAGCTGTGGAGATTTACACATAGAGCAGCACGAGATGAGAAGGCACAGTTTGATAACCTGCATCCAAACCGGTCTGAAATTGGAGAAATTTCAGAATAAATCATCTCCCTGGTACCCAATTATGTGATGGGATTAATTACAACTTTCCCAGGAAAGGAACACTGAATTTTTTCACGCCTCCATCAAGCGTGACGTCCATCAGGCTTAACCTTACAGCTTAAAGAATGGTTCATGTTTTCATTTAACCCCCGTGTCAGTTAAAAGATGGACTTCAGCATCACAGAAATAGCCCACAAGTGCTCAAAAAACGGGTCATGAATTCCCAGCCTTCCTCAGCGAATTGGAAAAAGAAAAAGCTAATTAATTTCTTTTTTCTTTTCAGGAAAATGTTTTGAGGAACACAGTGAGTGCCCTTTTCTCCCTTCTTTCAGCATCCCTTTTCATTTTAAGTTTGCATCACTGTTAATCACCCATCTTCTTATTACGCATTTTTAGGAAGAAGTGAAGAAAAGTTGGGTAAGTCATTTGGTTCATTGGGTTTCTGCTTGCAGACCCCATCCAGGAGCTCGTGTCCTTTAAATGTCTGCACTGTAGAAATATCCAGATTAAACATGTAGGTGGGATATATTGGGCCTCTGTGGAGGTATTGCAGACCCCATTTATGCGTAGGGGAATCACAGAATTGTAGGGGTTGGAAGGGACCTCCAGAGATCATCGAGTCCAACCCCCAGTAGAAGTAGAACCCCCAGGGAAGTAGAACATCAAGCTGTTGAGCCTTGAGCTCCGCAAAGACCGAGCCACCCTATTAGGACTCAAGCAGAGTTGAGTCAAATAGATTTAATTCTTTCTTTTCCATAGTAAACGTGACTCTGGACCCAGAGACGGCCCACCCTCGCCTCATCCTCTCCGAGGACCAGAAGAGCGTCCGATGGGAATACAGCCTGCAGGAATCCCCCGACGGCCCCGAGCGCTTCGACGCCGATCCCTGCGTGCTGGGCTGTGAAACCTTCAGCTCTGGGAGGCACTGCTGGGTGGTGGATCTCACAGAAGGGCAGTACTGCGCCGTCGGGGTCAGCAGGGAGTCCCTTCCGAGGAAAGGAGCCATCAGCTTTAACCCTGACGAAGGGATCTGGGCTGTGCAGCAATGGGGGTACAAGAACAGAGCCCTCACCTCCCCTCCGACCCCACTGAACCTGCCAAGGGTTCCCAAAAAGATCCGCATCTCTCTGGACTACGAATGGGGTGAGGTGGCGTTTTTTGATGCCGAGAACCAAATCCCCATCTTCACTTTTCCTCTGACCTCCTTCGGTGGGGAGCGGCTCCGGCCGTGGTTCTGGCTGGAGCTGGGCTCCCTCTCGCTGCCCCAATAACCCCGGAATCCCTGAAGATGCCTTACAGCAGCTCTTTGAGACCAGGGTGGAAAAACTCTCAGGAAAAAGCAGCATCAAAACCTCATTCTCCCCCTTCCCAACCAACCGTCGTCATGCAAAGGAAAGGAAATTCATCCTCAACATCATCAACGTCCTCTGTGTGTCATGTCTGGTGGCCCCCATTGATGTAGGGGTGGCTCCTGTTGGTGTCTGGTGCCCCCTATTGACGTAAGGTGGCCCCACTGACATATGGGGTGGCTCCTGTTGATGTCTGGTACCCCCTATTGACATGAGGTGGCCCCAGTTGATGTAAGGTAGCCTCCATTGACATGAGGTGGCCCTCATTGACGTATGGTGGCCCCCATTGATATATGGGGTGGCTTCTGTTGGTGTCCAGTGCCCCCCCCATTGAGGTGAGGTGGCCCCCATTGACATTTAGTGACCCCCATTGACGTATGGTGGCCCCTGTTGACGTGAGGTGGCTCCCATTGATGTATAGGGTGCCTCCCGTTGGTATCTGCCAGCCCCCCATTGACATGAGGTGGCCCCCATTGATATATGGGGGTACCCTGTTGACATGAGGTGACCCCCCATTGACGTATGGTGACCCCCATTGACGTATGGAGACTCTATGAGCAGCCCCTACCCTGGATCCAAAGCCTCCTGATTGCAGTGCCAACCTCTAGGGATGTTAAATGACCCACAGAGAGGATGGGGGCCTCTTTGGCCTGATGGAGAGAGGTGGGCACCAGGGTAAGTCGCTGCCTACATCACTGCTGGTGTTTTGTCTCAGCAGCTGATGTAAATTTCTGTGGAGAAGCTCTGCTGGTGGGCAGCTTGTCTCCTCTCAGGGCAAAAAGCAAAATATACAACACATGCACCCTGCCATCCACGTGGCCGTCTCTCTCCATCAGCTGTTGAAGGAGAAATCTGTGCTCAGAAGAGATGAAATGGGGCTGAGATTTGGCTTGGGAAGATGATCTGATTCCAACCAGAGTCCAGGAGACTTTGGGGAATGCGTGAGTCCTACAGGAGAATGGATAACCCTTCATCCAAGAGCAAGCTGGCACGAAGCGCTGGGGTGAAAACCCATAATGCCACGTGGTTTTAAGGTTTGGGGTGGCTTACACCCTGCAGCTCTGCTTCTAGCAAGGCTAGGGAGCCTAAACTGGGAGCCCTAAACCCATGGAGGAGTCAAACCTGTGCTTGAGACCATTGTGGGCCCAGCTGAAATAGGAGGTAGGCAATTACAGACATCACTGAAGCCACCCCAAGATTTGGGGAACTTTGGTTTTCACCTTTCGCTGCACTTTCGTAGGATTTCTCGTCAATGTCTGCGTGTTCTTGGCCACCTGGTTAAAAAAAAAATTGGTAATAATAATTAAATCTTGGCTTTTGCCCCGCTGTGGGATGGGCAGCTGGTGGTTCCCAGCTCACAATAAACCACTCGAGACTCTCTGGAGCATTTGTTTCTTTTTCCAGCTGGTTCCACGCGGGGCTCTCCAGCCCCTCTGCAGCTCACAGACTTTCCTTTGCAGCGCCTGCTCCACCTATTGCTGAAAAGGGGAAAATTTGAGATGGATCCCATTTTGTGAACATCTCCCACCTGCGGGTAATGCTCAGAGCTCTCAGCCCTGCGGGTTTAATTTCTCTTTCTGCAGCTCGTTGGGTCGGGAACCTTCATTATTGCAGTAATTAGGGATGGGATACTGGAGGCAGGAGAGGATCCAAGCAGGGGAAAGGGGAGAGGAAGGACGTACTGTAATCTGTCTGACAGCCTTCAGATTGGAGCAGCTAAAGGAGCAGCTCAGAATACCATCCCTCCCTCTGAATAAGGGCAAAAGTAACAGTTAATTAAAATATATATATATATTTTAATTGACAATCAGCATAGCAAATGGCACAGAGGTTGGGTAATGCTGGTGGTTGGTTTGCGTGCAACTCAAAATTGCAATTAGGAGTTCCTGTGCTAAGGGGAAAAAAAAGGTGAAAAATGAGTTCAGAAGCTGCCCAGCTGTTTAATTAAAGCAGTTGGGTGAATGTTGTGCTGTGGTGACCGAAGTAAGCGAGCCCTGTGCTGCAAATGCCCCCATCTGTCCTGGAAACGGAGGATGTCTTCCCCTATGGCCAACAATGACGGAGCATTTTAAGCCCAAAGCTTCATCCGGCCAAATTCCACAATGGAGACACGGATCTGCAGGGAGATTCCAGGCAGCACATTCTGTGTTTCCTTAAATAGGGCTGATATTTCCCCCTGTCCCACATGTGATCCGTCTGAGCTCACACAGCCCTTAAAAATCTGCAAGGATCTTGTTCTGCTGCCTGCCGGTGAGTGTCTTTTTGGGGCTATTTGGCACCGTTTTGGCAACAGGAGATGTCAACGTCGCCCTGAGTTCTCCCAGAGTTCTATGAAAAGCTTTAAAATTGGGTTTCTGCACTTTTTCCATCATCTGCCTGTAGGGAGCAAGCTGTTATCAAGGGGGGGAGGTGTGCTTTCAGGAGGGTTTGGGTTCTGTTTTGGGGGATTTTGGGCATATAAAGGTGGTTTCCACCTTCAGGATGAGCCTTGGAAAGGAGCGTTTTGTTGGCTGTCCCCTTGCCTTTCTTCCTACAAAGCAGGCTGCTTCCCACAGCCTTGGGAAGGCTGCACCAAAGTCTCTTCTAGCAGATTGCAAAGAGAAGGCGCGAAAAAACGAGGTTAGAATTCAAGTTTTTGGGGTTGAAATCTGGGTAGGAAGGCCAGAGTTTGATATTTTGGGGGTTGAAATCTGGGTAGGATGATTGGATCCTTCTCCTTTCTCCATACCAAGATTGGAGACACCGATCTGAGATGTCAAACTGCACGATGGAGCCTTAAGTAAGACAAACTTCAGGCCAGATGCCCAGGAGAGGTGTTAAATTTTGGTTAAAGCCCACACCGGTAGCAGCAGAAGGAAGTGAGCGATTCATCCTTCCCAAAACTCAACTTTTAGAAGAAATTAGGGAAGGAATCCTGCTTCCATGCTGAACCTCTCTGTATTTTCACCCCAGGGCAGGGAAAGGGGGATTGCAAGAGATTGGAGGCCGCACCACCATGGCCTCCGCTGCTTCTAGAGCAAAGGAAATGGGAGAGGGGGGCCACCACCACCACCCTGTCCCAGAGCATCGGATGGACGATGGAGGTGGAGGTGGAGCGTGGCCAGAGCGAGGACGGCTCGGAGATACGGAGGTCATCGGCCACCGAAACCACCTCAGGAAAGGGAATTTCCACGCAAAGCTCCACTTGGAGCACCTGGCAGAGAAGCTGAACCTTTTGGGGCTGGACGGAGACAGAGGGGAGAAGGAGAAGCTCTGCTCGTGGCGCAAGAGGACGTTCCTCTCCAATGGACCTCGGGATGATGGAGGTCCCACTGGAGCCCCCATAAAGGAGTCGGTGCAGGAGGACGGGGTCAGCCCTGTGTTATCCCCTAAAGTCCTGTTTTATCCTCCATGTCCACACTGCGAACTTCTTTTCTGCAAAACCCAACGCATTGCATCTCTTCCCTTCTTTCTCCCCCCACAACGTCCTCCCCAAACTCCTTTTTCTTCCTCCAGGAGCAGATTTGCAGCCATTTGGAGAACCTCAAGAAACAAAGGAAGGAGCTCTTAGAACTCAAAACGAGCGGAGAAAGGCGATGCCAAGACTTCCTGGTAAGAAGCTGTTGCCTTCAAGCTGGAAAAACAGACATTTTGGGGGGATCCATGTTGTTGCTTTTCCACATCCTACAGACACGGACGGAGGCTGAGAGGCAGAAAATTGCATCAGAGTTCCGTCAGCTCCGCCGTTTTCTGAAGGAGAGGGAGGTGATGCTTCTGGCACGGCTGGGAGAGCTGGACAGGGCTGTGCTGAGGAGGCAGGAGGAGGAGGAGGCCAAGGTGGAGGGGGACATTTCTCTCCTAAGCATCCTCATCTGTGAGATGGAGGAGAAACTCAAGCGACCCACGTGTGGATTGCTACAGGTTGGATTCCCAAGGGTTGGATGCTCCATTGGATCCCCTCCCTTCTTGTCCAGCCTTCTCCAAAGCTGGGGGAGACTGAACTATATTTTTCCCCCCATCTCTTTCAATTCCAGGATGCCAGAAGCACGCTGAACAGGTTTGTGCTCCTTCAACCTCATGCAGTGGGGTGGGAAGGGCTCCCCATCACCACCCCCATGGATTCTAGCACAGAAATGAGAAAAGTGTGTGACTTGGGCAAGGTTGGAAGTCCCATGGGGAACAAAAAGTGCCCCTGGATCCCAATGTAGGAATGGGCCAAGAAAAAGACCTCATGGCCATTGGGGTGACCCAAGGAGCTGCATTCTGTATGGAGCTGGTTGGCATCCCCAAACCTGTAACAAACGAACATTTTGAGGTCAACCGTTTCATCTGCCATCCCCACATCACCAGAGGTCCCCACATCTCAACCTGACCACCAGTGCCAGCACTGATGAGGTTTGTGTCCAGGTGGGAGATGGGCAGAACTCAAAGGACGACAGAGAACTTTGCAGATGTGGAACAGAGGCTCCGTGTCATCTCCCAGCAAAATAAAATCCTCAAGGAGACGCTGGGGAGATTCCAAGGTATTGTGGACCACAATATTTCTACCATGTAGAAGTTGCTCTGTACTGAAGTTTGGGTTTTGTTGTTGTTTATAATAGGAGTTGTATTGTTGGAAACAATTTGCATCAACTCGCGCTATCAATCATTTTTAGGCCTAAGAGCATCTGTCTTTTAGGACAAAATCCCACAGACCCCATATAAAATCTTGCACAGATATCCACAAAAAACACGGTGGGAACTGAAGCACTGTGGAATGAAAACTGTGGGACATGACATCCAACCTTCTGTTCATCCCCAGATCTTTTACCATCTGAGCTGGAGAAGGAGGAAGGAGCATCCGTAGGAGAAGAGGGAGAGGGTGAGTCCTTACAGAAAGCATTTTCCTTTTGCTCCGTTGGTCATTTTTTAGCCAAAATGCTGCTTCAGAGCACCTGGAAAATGATGGTTTTGAGTTTCCTAAAGATATAAAGGAGTTTCCTATATTTCAGCAAAGGTTTTCCGAGCTGGAACGTCGCTGATCCCAAAACAGATCTGGGGTGCTGTTCTAGTTTTAGGGTGATGCTCACCCCTTTCTTCTCCATCCCCAACAGCATTTGTCACCCTGGATCCCAACACTGCCACTGCGGGGCTTGTCCTGTCCCGGGACCGACGTGGGGTGAGATGGATGGACACAGGGCACAACGTGTCCCCTTGTCCCCAACGCTTCGATGTCTCCTGCTGTGTGCTGGGCTGTCGGGGCTTCACCTCAGGGAGGCACTTTTGGGATGTGGAGGTGATGGGTGGTGGCACGTGGGCACTCGGGGTGGCACGCAGCTCCGTGCCCAGGAAGGGTTGGCTCACTTTCCATCCCGATTATGGGATTTGGGCCGTGGGATGCTGTAGGAACCGCTTCCGAGCTTTCACATCTCCCCCAACCGCCCTCCCCCTGGGTGGGAATCCCAACAGGATTCGAGTGGTGTTGGATTATGGAGGGGGACGGGTGGTTTTCTACCTCGCTGCCCAAAAAAATCCCGTATTTGCTTTCCAAAATGCTTCTTTTTGCGGGGAGAGCATCTTCCCCTTCTTCTGGGTGGGCAGAGAATCCCACCTCCACCTCTGCCCCTGAGAGAAGGAAAAGGGAGGTCTGAAATTTTGGGGTGAGCATCGCCGTCAGCTCACCTGCAGCACATTGGGATCTTCCAGGCTTTGGGCTTTGTGCTCGTCGTGCCATTATTTTCATGGCATCCTAAAATGGTGCTGCATTATTTTTATGACATTGTAAGAGGATGGAGCAGAAAATTTGTCACAAATTAGCAAGGAAAAAAAAAAAAAAGCAGCAAATGAAAACATGGAATTTTCTTGTTGTGTTTAATGGGATCCAGGGTTGGGGGAAGGACCACGGCTCTGGGTGCTGTGGGATCATTTGTCTGTGTTCCCTGGGAACTTGGGATGGCATAGAGGGGACAGAGGGGGGCTGTAGGGTGACAGCATGGAGAAGATTCGGGTCTCCCCATCCCATGCTTGGGATTCAGATTCCCCTTTTTTGGGCTCCTTTAGGTCTCCCTACTCCTTTTTCGGGGGACAGAAACCCCCCCTGTGCCTCTTTTTGGGTCTCCCCATCCCTTGCAACGTGTGGCGGAAGTGAAAAAGAGACAGAAATTCTGCCCAAACCCACAGATTTTATGGAATAACCGAAGCGAAAGTGAAACCCAGCCGGGGCCGGGCTGCAGCCCGTGAGCATTTCTCCCCATTTCTCCAACCTCCCACAGCTTACAGCGACCAGCAGCGCTTCCAGAGCGCTTCCTGGGGGCTGGAGGTGCAACATCACAGCACGGAGCGGCTGGGAGAGGTGGGAATTCCCTTTTCCAGCTGCGCTTCCCTACGGGAAGCCCCAAAAGAACCTTTCTGGCAGCGGTGGGATTCGAACCCACGCCCCCGAAGAGACTGGAGCCTTAATCCAGCGCCTTAGACCGCTCGGCCACGCTACCCAGCTGGAAACCCCCAAATTCTCGATGGAAAATGAGAACAAGAAAAAAAGAAGTTAAAAAAATAATAATAAAAAAGGGGATTTCCGTTAAAATCACACTGAGGCGGCTTTGGTGTTTTCTGCCCAAAGCGCTGCGCTTTGTTTTGCTCACCTGCAGTACGGCAAAACGTTTTGGTGGCGTTATTTGCTCCGCCCCATCGAAGGGGACACACACCAACCCCCACATTAGGGGGGGTCCATCCCACCCCTATGGGAGGTGGGGAGGGGGCTGAGGGGC
The DNA here is from genome assembly GCF_951394365.1 of Tetrao urogallus. Taxonomy (NCBI): domain Eukaryota; kingdom Metazoa; phylum Chordata; class Aves; order Galliformes; family Phasianidae; genus Tetrao; species Tetrao urogallus. The sequence goes on along the minus strand of NC_136850.1, from coordinate 139,544 downwards.
AAAGCACGACGCGATCCCCAACCCCAGCGGGGAGCAGCGCGGTGTAAACGCGGGCTCGGGTCCGGTGGGCGTTGATATCAAAGGGCGTTGATGTTTCCAACCCCTCTCCTTGGCCTCGCCCCCATTGGGGGCGGGACGGTGGGCGGTGTAAGGAGCTGGGGCCATTTTAGGCTGCGATCTCCTTCGGCTGCTCTCGTCGGGGCCGTGAGCTGCTGTTGGGGGAATGGGGCAGAATGAGGGGCGCACGCGGCTGCAGCACCAGGAGGAGCCTTTGGGGCCGTTGTTTCTTCGGGCATCCGGTGTGAGTGATGGGGGTCGTGGTGGAGGAGAGACACCCCCCCCCCGCTGTGGGGCTTGCAGGGTCAGTTCTAAAACGCAGAGCTGTTCTCATAGCACTGCGATGGGGCACAGAGGGCTGTCGTTGGTGCTCTTCCCTTGAGAAAGGTTTGCGTGGATTTTTAAAGTTGTTATCATTACTCTAATTGTGTTTTTTAAGTATTCTGTCTCGCTTTTGTGTATTTTTTGTCTATTACTGTGTTTTCTTCCTGTAGGGAGCCTTGTTCTGCTGGGAAAGCCACGCGTGGTGAGGAGGGTTGGTTTGTTATCCCATGGAGCCCACGTTGCTTTGGTGCCAGGATGAAGGCTCAGCCTGTTCTGTGGATCTAAACCCCCAATAACTGACAGCAGTCAATGATTGAGTACCATGTAGGTATCCTTTATTATTTTACAAAAGAGAATGGCGTTAACACCCAAAGCAGTTCTCTGCCTCTGCTTCTGTATGCATATTTATATTTTCAGAGGCACTGCATATTCATTAGAGTTCCACAAGCCCTGATGTATGGTCAAACCATTCCCCAGAATGTCCGTATCTTTCCAGGATCTCCATCTCCACCCATTTTCCTCCCTTATTTGGTTTATTTCTTCCAGCTGTGCTGCATTTTGAGGTCACCATCCTCTGTTCAATGGTCCCTCGGGCAGCTTTGGCTCACAGAGACACAGTGTTCTCACTCAATACAGACACTGGCTTGTCTCATTCCTGCTTTGGATCTCCATGCTTGCTTTTAGTTATCACAGTTTTGGTATCCTGTGCGATCAGGAGGATACAAAGTTTAACACCCGTGATTATTGCGAGGTGTACTTAAAATCTCAGACCAATTCTTCAGGTTATTTTTCTGGGTTAGATGTCCCACGCAGCCCCATGTATGCTCGCGTGTGCGGGACCCACACCTCTTCAGTTTGGATACTGAGGATGGCTTGAATCCCGTCTCACTGCAAAGGAAAAGCAGAAACAGTGCATGGTGGGAGGAACGGCTCATCCCACAGCTCCCAAAGGAAGACCCCGTCTTTTATTTAATTTTGGAGGGAGGACTTACCCAGTTTTTCAGCTAGTATCTCTGCAATGAAACAAAATTGAAATGCATGATGAGATGGGTCAGGTTATCATCCCATGGCTGAACCTATGGGAAGACCCCAAATCTCTGGTTTGATGAGGGGGACTCACCCAATATTGCGTGCTTCTGTCTGCAAAGGAAAAGCAGAAATAATGCGTTATGGAAGGAACATCTCATCCCACAGCTCCCAAAGGAAGACCCCATCTTTTATTTACTTTTGGAGGGAGGACTTACTTTGTTTTTCAACTAGTGTGTCTGCAATGAACCAAAATTGAAATGCATGATGAGAAGGGTCAGATTATCATCCCATGGCTGAACCTATGGGAAGACCCCAAACCTAGGGTTTGAGGAGGGGGACTCACCCAACTTTGCATGGCTTCTGTCTGCAAAGGAAAAGCAGAAATAATGCGTTATGGAAGGAAGGAACATCCCATCCCACAGCTCCCAAAGGAAGACCCCATCTTTTATTTACTTTTGGAGGGAGGACTTACCCAGTTTTTCAGCTAGAGTGTCTGCAATGAAACAAAATTGAAATGCATGATGAGAAGGGTCAGATTATCATCCCATGGCTGAACCTATGGGAAGACCCCAAACCTCGGGTTTGAGGAGGGGGACTCACCCAACTTTGCATGGCTTCTGTCTGCAAAGGAAAAGCAGAAATAATGCGTTATGGAAGGAAGGAACATCCCATCCCACAGCTCCCAAAGGAAGACCCCATCTTTTATTTACTTTTGGAGGGAGGACTTACCCAGTTTTTCAGCTAGTGTCTCTGCAATGAACCAAAATTGAAATGTATGATGAGAAGGGTCAGATTATCATCCCATGGCTGAACCTATGGGAAGACCCCAAATCTCTGGTTTGATGAGGGGGACTCACCCAACTTTGTATGGCTTCCCTCTGCAAATGAAAAGCAGAAATAATGCGTTATGGAAGGAACGTCTCATCCCACAGCTCCCAAAGGAAGACCCCATCTTTTATTTACTTTTGGAGGGAGGACTTACCCAGTTTTTCAGCTAGTATCTCTGCAATGAACCAAAATTGAAATGCATGATGAGACGGGTCAGATTATCATCCCATGGCTGAACCTATGGGAAGACCCCAAACCTCGGGTTTGAGGAGGGGGACTCACCCAACTTTGCATCGCTTTCCTCTGCAAAGGAAAAGCAGAAATAATGCATTATGGTAGGAACATCCCATCCCACAGCTCCCAAAGGAAGACCCCATCTTTTATTTAATTTTGGAGGGAGGACTTACCCGGTTTTTCAGCTAGTGTCTCTGCAATGAACCAAAATTGAAATGCATGATGAGCAGGGTCAGATTATCATCCCATGGCTGAACCTATGGGAAGACCCCAAACCTCGGGTTTGAGGAGGGGGACTCACCCAACTTTGCATTGCTTCTGTCTGCAAAGGAAAAGCAGAAATAATGCGTTATTGAGGAACATCTTATCCCACAGCTCCCAAAGGACGACCCCATCTTTTATTTACTTTTGGAGGGAGGACTTACTTTGTTTTTCAACTAGAGTGTCTGCAATGAACCAAAATTGAAATGCATGATGAGAAGGGTCAGATTATCATCCCATGGCTGAACCTATGGGAAGACCCCAAATCTCTGTTTTGAGGAGGGAGACTCACCGAACTTTGCATGGCTTCTGTCTGCAAAGGAAAAGCAGAAATAATGCATTATGGAAGGAACATCTCATTCCACAGCTCCCAAAACGTTAAAAAAAAAAAAAAAAAAAAAAAAAAAAAAGAAAAGTAATGGGAAGGGAAACTAGTTTTGCTGGAAAAGAAATAGAAGAGCAGTGCAGAGGGGTAAGAGGGGCAACTGCTTATCCCAGGGCTAATGCCAGGGGGCGATCTTGAATTCCCTCACTTTAGGGAAGGACACTTACCCAACTCTGCATCTTTTCCCTCTGCAAAATAGAAGCAAAAGAAATGCATGGTCAGAGGAACTTCTCATCCCCTGGCTGCTCGCATACCAGTGCCCCAAATCTTTATTCTGGGAAGTGGCCAATTACCACTGGGAAGCAATTAAGCCAATATGAAGGAAATTGGGCAAGAGTTTTGCATGTGGATCAATCAGGATCGACACATCTCATAGCCCCAATACATCCCACAACACCAACACATCCCACAGCCCCAAACCATCGCATGAACCCAGTCTGCAGTCTTCTATCAGTTCATTAAAGGGATTTTGGTGGTGTAAGGGGCTGGAAGAACTCACTCAACTTTCTGCTCTGTGCCACTGGAAAACAAAGTGGAGAAAGAGGTGGTCAGCAGGGCAGCTTGGTTTGTGTGAACGTCTCAAGATGGCCTGGAGCTTTCCACCTGCCCCACGACCCAGCCACATTCCTATCTTCCCACCCACACCCCTTTCCTTTTTCCCCTTCCTTCATTCCCAAAAAGAAAGGCAAACGTTATTTAATGAGCACTGGAAATGCCAGGAGAAATCTCCCTTCCTCCTCCTGTGTACCTCCGTGGAGCAGAGCTCAGCACCACCCCGACCATCCCTGTCCCTGCACAACATCCCCTCTGCTCTCAGCTCACCTTTCTTTCTGAGGAGAAAAGCAATGATGACAAATGACCCAACGAGAAGTGTGATGACCACAGCCAGAGCCACCTGCCAGGGATGGACGATTTGGGAAAAGGGATCTGAAAAAAGCATCAGGAAAAGGGTTCCTTTTCCATTGCCGTATGTGGAAAAGCAAGACTTGGGTTTCTTGAATTCACAGAACCTGAAGGGGCAGCAACAAGGGAGCAGTGACACACAATGGCCACATGCCCAGCTTGGCACAGGTGGAGGAGCTGCTCAGTATCCTGTGCCCACTGCCTCTGAGACATGGAGAAACCCATCCCAGAAACCCAACCCAACCACCTCATCCATTCAGATCCATTCCCAAATCGCGCCGTGTGCCCACTCCAACTCCAGCATCTCATGGAGCAACTCAGCCCCGACCTCTTTCGAAGGCTGCTGTCCTTCAGCTCTCCATGCATGGATGTGAGGATGAGGATGGACAGAGTTCAGGTCGGACACACGAACCCAGCGGCACCTGGAGGTGTCACCCCAGCCACTGACCTGACACCTCCAGGTTCACCACAGCGTCTGCGTAATTATCACCATCTTGCACAGCACAGCTGTAGGAGCCACTATCAGAGAATCTCACAGCAGTGATGCGCAGTTCCAGGTTTCCATCAAAGAGACCATTCCTGAGCAGTTCTGTCCTCCCTTTGTATTCCTCCATCTGCTCCAGGTCCTCCCCACTTTGGTAGTGGTGTACTAAACCAGAGGACCGGTGCTGGATCCATCTGATGTCTGAGCTCCAGGCATCCTTGCAAGGGGACAAGTGGCAGCGTAGCACGACATCCTGTCCCACGATGGCAGTGACATGGACGCTCGGTGCCACCACCCTGAGCTGGGCTGGGCAATGAGAAGGGCAGAGAGAGACGGTGAGATGGTGGCTGTGTGAATGTGGGGGCATGGAGCGGCACAGGGTGAGTTGGTTTGTGCTGCATTGCATGTAAAACAGCTGGAGAGGCAGCAGGAGGGAGTGGGGAAGGATTGCTGGGGGTGAGAGGTGAAGAAGAGACAGAAATTCTACCCAAAATGACACGTTTCATGGAACAACCAAAGTGAAAGTGAAACCAAAGTGAAAGTAAGACCCAAGTGTATCTGGGTGCTGGGCTTGGATCCTCCCTGCCCCACGGCTGCTCCCCCACCTCACAGCAACACCTCTGGCAGGCACAGCAGCCCCACTGGACCCCTACCTGATACTGGGCGGAGGAGGTGCAGAGCCACGAGAGGCAGGAGGGTCCTCCAGGGGAGGGCAGAAGTGGGGTGGTAGCAGCCCAATACGGAATGCATCTGTGCTGGAGAAGAGGAGGGGGGAAGGAGTTGGGGAAAGGAGAGAGAGGAAGAAAATGAAGAAGGAGGTGATGCAAGAGTTGGGGTAGAAGATGTGTAAAAAATGGGTAAAAGATGGGAGAAGAGGACAGGGGAAGGAGGTCAGGGTTGGAGATGAGGGAAGGAGTGGGGAGAAGGAGAAGCAGAAGGAGACTGGGGAAGAAAATTTGGAAAGAAGGTGGGGAAAAAGTTCAGGAGGAGTATGCAGGAAGAAGCTGTAGGAGAAGATAAGGACCCAGAGGGTTATAGCCACCAGGAGAGAAGGGTTAGGGATTGCTCAAACATGAGTTCCATGAGCACAGCCACCACTGCCCTGCGTGGTGCCAGTGCTCCTCACAGGCTGCTCCTCACAGGTGACCCCAGAAGGATTTCCCCTACAAGGAGCCGCACGGAGACAGAAATCCCTCACCTGAGCTGCAGGAAAGTGTGTGGCTGTGCCCTGCTTCTCCTACCTTTGCCCAGCTTCGACCTCTGCTCAGCTCCAGGCTGCAGTAATTTAATTTGAGGAACTTTGCCCTTTCGCGATGAGGAAAACAACTGGAGAACTTTGAACACCAACATCCCATTGCAGCTTTGTGCACCACCCTGGGGCTCTACATTCACCAGGAACATGGATGTAGGAGAAGCATTGCCACAGAACAGGAGGAAGCCGTGGGGTGCACTGTGTGAGCATTTCTCCCAATTTCTCCAGTATCCCACAGGTTACAGGGACCAGAAGTTCTGCCTGAGTGATCCCTAAGGGCTGGTGGTGCAGGATTACAGCATGGAGCAGCTGCAAGAACCCAAAGCACTTCCCACACTCAGTGCACTCATAGGGTGTGATCCCAGCTTGCAACCTCTCATGCAGGAATGGTCAATTTTATCCTAAAATCTTCTTGCACTTGAAGCCATGTTATTTTCCCCATGTATATCCCCCCATATTTTCCCCCATTCACAATGAGGTCACCCTGGAGCCTGCTCTTCCCCAAACTAAGTTCTTGTGATCACACAGAGGATGACATGGTGGTAACAAGCCACGTGGATGCAGCAGGGCAGATGGAGAAGGGGCGAGGGGAGATGCCCACCAGCAGAGTTCCCATGCAGGACGCAGCAGTTTTGCTGCCAGCATCAGGAAGCAGCTTCCCCTCCTTTCCCCGCCGGGAAATCACTCCTTTTCAATGCTTTTTAATTTCTCTCACCCACGTTTTGCTCAGATCTTCCAACTCAGCCCAAGCTTTCCATCCCCTCATGGGTAACTTCTCCCTCCAGAGAGCCGTCTCTCCCTCCGGAGAGCCGTCCCAAAACTGCTGCTTTCCTTGCACAAAAGGTGAACCATTTTGGTAGGGGGAGGGGGAGGGTTGTGGTTGCAGTGTGAACAAAGCCTGTGCACTTTTAGAATTCACTTCCTGCCTGCTGGTTTCATTTCTGAGGGCTGAATGGGCAGCACAGGCAGACAGCAGCATGGGTCCAACATTTCAATGTCTGCTGTGGGAGAAGGAGTCCAACAGAACATTCCTGAGACACAAGAGATGAAGGAAACAGACCCTGATGGAGTAATGTGAGGTAACCAGCAAAAAAAAAGGCAAAAAGGGTGAAAAAAGAGCAAAACCACATCTGTTGTCTGTTCCACCAGAGATCCAGATCAAATGGGTGAGAAGGAAAAGCCCCCACGTGCGGCTGCTCATCATTCCTGGGCAGTGCTGGAGGTCCTCGTCCTGCTGCTGCTGGTGGCAGTGATATGGGGGTGCCGATGAGCATCCCTGTGATGACTATGTCTCCATTTTGGTATAGAATGGGGGATTTCAGACTCTTGACTGGCTCCCCAAGGAAAGCCCCAGTTCTACATCTTGGGGCACGAATGTTGTGCACTAAACCAGGCTGTGCTCAACCTTCCCCATCAACCCAAGGGCATCACCCCATCACGGTTCATCCCATTCCCCTTGCATCTGCAGGATGGAACATAAAAAAAAATGGATAAATTCCACTTTTCAGCTCTCTGCATCTCAATGGCCCAATTTTCCCCTACTCTGTGCCACAGTTGCCATTCAGGAGTGCCTCCCAAGGGATGATCCCAAATTTTGGGACGGCCCTCCGGAAATCCAAGGCAGTGCTTCTGCTGAACCCCCCCCCCATCTACACCAAGAACAGAGAAATGAGTGATTCTGTGGTCACTGCCGTCGGTCTCACCCCAAATCTGGCACTGCTCCCCCAGGGTCACCTCTGTGAGCCTGGCTGCATCCCCATCCCCTCCAAGATGGATTTCCTATTGCAGGAAGCCAAGGGAAACGAAGCACAGCGGGAATGGGGCAAACAGATGCGTTCTGCTCGACAGCCAACCCAGTATTTTTTATTGAAGGAAACAACACAGGGTTAGGAGCTGACTGCATGAGCGCACACAGCGACGTCCCCCAGTGCCTGGCAGTGCTGGGGTCTGCACACCCCAAATTCTTTGCAGAGCCGTATTGCAGAGCTTCACCCCAAGGACTGGGGCTTTTGGGGTGGGCACACATTGGGGAGGGGGGCTGCACTGCCCTCCGCCTCCTACGCTTTATGGATGGAGATGCAAAGGTTCTTTCTGGCAGATCCATTCATGTTCACCATTACAGGCATCGTCCTCCACTTCTGTGTTCTTGAAGGTCCCACAGTGATTCTCCGTCGATGCAAGATTGCCAAACCTACAAAATAAGGCTGTTTGCACCCAAAACACCTGACTTGAAGGAGGCAGGCAGTGGTTGCAGAAATACTCACTCTGCGGTGTTGAAGGAGGAGTTGTCCACCCATTTCCATTGGTTTTTGGACACTTCCAATCCAATCCACACCGGTTGATTCACTGCACCTGCAATCTCCTTGAGGTTATCCTGGGAAATGGCACCAAAATCCTTCTGCAAGGGGCTCGTGGGGTGCAGAGCCACCAAGTCGGTGCGGTTGGACCCCAGCAGATGGGACTCAGACAGCAGCCGTGCTTGGAACGCTGCCTGGCTCTGCAGGTGGCTCCATGGTGGGAATGGCCTCAATCCCGAGGTGGTGGCACTGCTGGGACCACCTGAGCTCTGCTTCCATCCTCCATCCTGTCTGAAGGGTGGGAGGGGGACACAACCCCCATGTGCCCACCCCTGACCTGAACCCTGCTGTCCTTAACTCAAATCACAATGTGCCCAACCCCAATGCCACTCCAACCCCAATGTGTCCGACCCTCACATGCCAAAAGCTACCCATAAAGGTCCCGATCCTGACCCCAATCCACACAGTGATGCTTCAGCCCCATTTGGGTTTGGAACCACGCACCCTCCTGCTGCCACCCAGTCATTCCACAACAGTTTTCTCCCACAAAATCCACCAAACCCGCACGTTTTCAGGTCCCTTCCAGTTCTCTGCTCTATCTTTACCTTCTCTGCCTTCTTCCGGAGCACCACCAGCTGAGACTGCAGATTTTCACACTCCCTTTTAGCTTGTGTCCAGTTCCCCTTTCCCATGGAAAGCCTGTAGCATCGGTCCCCTAAAAGCCTCCAGAACTGGGGACAGAGCAGGCAGGCAGCAGGGGCTGGAGAGAAAGAGCCGTGAGCATCTTCAGGTGGGAGAAATCCCACCCAGGAGGATTTCCTTGGGAAGGGCATTACCTGCAGAGCTGTTCGGTGTGGATTGGCAGAAGAACTGCTCAATGGAGGCGTTCCCACTCAGCTGCATCCCCCTGCTCCCGCTGGTCTCAGGGCAGTGCTGGGCAGTGCTTGGGGGTGGAGTTGTTTTCTGAAAGACTTTTGGGCACAAACTGGTGTGAGATGCGGCCCTATGGGGGACAACCCCACGGAAACCACGCAGGGTTGGGTTTGAATCCTTGAGCTCCTGTGCAAAGCCTTTGTGGTTCTGATTGAAATCAGTTCGGCCATCTAAAACCACATGTTGTATAAGATTGGACATGATGTGTATTGCTTCTATCCCCCCCTGCCTCCCCCTTGGTTTCAGAACAGAGAGTCTCTTGCAGAAGGGAGTTCCTCTCATTGAGTTTTGCTTTGGGAATATTGGGTGATCACCCAAACCCCAGTGCAAAGCCCCAGCCTCACTTTGGGCTGAAAGAACGTGTTTTCTGCTCAGGAAGGGCTTTGCTTTCCTGTGCAGTGGATGTGGTTGGGATCTGGTCACTCACCCCACACGCTGAGCCCCACCAGCAGCAGCAGCAGCAGCAGCAGCAGCAGCAGCAGCAGCACCCCCAGCACACCGACCTTCTGGAAGAGCCACCGAGCTGGAAGAGCCCACACTTACATAAAGCAGGCATTTTGAAAAACCTTTTATATTTACAAAAAAATAATTACTCTGTGAAAGAGCCCCTCCACCAGCCTGTAACAGAAGTTGATGGCTGCTTTGTTTCCTCCACAATTTGGGGACCCCAGACCCTTCCCATTGGTTCCCATGCTGTGTATGAGCAGAAGATGATGCCTGCTCGTTTTCCTCCAGTTCTGGGGTCTCCAGACCCTTCCCTGTTTCTCCCAGTGGTTCCCAGCTGGGAAGGAGGTGGCACAGAGGGGTGACAGCAGCAGAGCACGTGGGCTGGGCTCCTACTGGAGGTCGGATGGGCACAGGGACATCACCTCCACGTGTGGTTTTGGAGGTGATGGAGGCCCTGCAGGTCCCATAGAGCATGGGGTGGAAGCTGAGCAGCCCCCAGGCCCTGTGAACCGAGCCCGGTGTGGGGCAGCTGGAGGCTGGGAGGGCTGTGACCTCTGCAGCCCCCGTGCCACATGGATCCAGGATGCGTCTGCCACCACTTTGTGCGCTGTCTTCCATTTTCTCACATTGGGTTTCCCGATATGGGCTGATTTTTGCTCAAAACCATCACAGCTCTGCCCATTCTCAGCCTTCCTTCTCCCCCATCCCTGCCTTTTCTCCTCTATACAAGCCAGCATCAACCCAGAGCCCAACCGACATTTCTGGTGCTGCTCAGAGTAACAGAGAGAAACACAAACCCCCAAACCAAGCCTGCAGTGAGCGCCCACCACACAGAGCATCCCTTACCGTGCTGCTGCTTCGCAGGAGACAAGCAGCCTGCAGGCTGCCTTAAATCAGCATAAGTAATTTCCTCATCCATGGCTCAGAAGCTCACGAGAACGGCCCCAAAATGACAAAGTCCCGCAGCAACTTCTTGCTTTGCCACCAACCCGCCTGCGCCTGCGTCCACTGCCAGGAAATGGCGTTGGCTGGGCTTTGTTGTCTTGGTTTTTGCTTTTAAATGACAACAGAACAAAACACAGACCCCACAAACATGGGTAGAGGTACCCTGCAGCCTTTCCTTTGGGGCACGATGGCCGATGCCTCACGTTGCTGCTCTGAGGGGTGGAAACACCTCCGGGTTCAGCAGGGAGCGACGTGGTGCTGAGCTGTGGGGCGAGCAGTGAGAAACTGAAAAATCACTGATAATAAAAGCCTAAAAGAAAACAGTAAAAATCAAAGACCCCAAATCGAGGCTTTTTAGGGGTCAGAGTGCATTGGCTGGTAATCAGGGCGGGGGAGAAAGGCAATGGTTGGTGATTCCTCCCCAGCCGATGGCTCGGCAGTTTGAGTGCTGAAGGGATGGGTTTGACTTTTAATTACCGCTGTCTATTAATGAATGCATTTAATTTCTTTGCTGTCCCTTCTCTTCCACGCTAAGATGTCCGCTGTGCTTCTGTGTGCTAAAAATAAAAGGTGTGAAAGGGCCCCGTCAGGGCTCTGCCTCATCCTGACCGTAGCGTGCAAGCAAAAAAGTGCAAAGATGATGAAGAAAAAAGGTGTTAACCAACAGCACTGCGTCCAGGCAGCGAGAAGCCCTTCTCCTTTGTGTGTCTTCGCTGCCACAATCGCTTTTCTCCCCCGCTTTCTGCGATAGTTTCATTGCTGAATCATTGCTTTGTTGGATATCATCTCCAATCCTCCTCAGTTACCCCATGGGAACACCTTTCTGGGGACGGATTTGTTGCTCCCCAGACTTTGGCACCTCTTCCTTTGCACATTTCTGGTCGTGGCCTTTGGCAACTCCATTCCTTGCCGACGGAGGAAAGGATGGAGACGTGTGCGGTTCTGCATGGGGTCTGCAGGGAAAAGGGCTGCAGAAGGAGCTGAGCGGCTGCTTTGCAAGCAGGAAGGTCCCACTGGTTCTCGTGGAGGGAGAAGTTACCCATGAGGGGATGGAAAGCTTGGAAGATCTGAGCAGAACGTGGGTGAGAGGCATTAAAAAGCATTGAAGATGAGTGATTTCCCAGCAGGGAAAGGAGGGGAAGCTGCTTCCTGATGCTGGCAGCAAAACTGCTGCACCCTGCATAGGAACTCTGCTGGTGGGCATCTCCCCTCGCCCCTTCCCCATCTGCCCTGCTGCATCCACCTGGAAATCCCCCCTGAAAAAGCCCATTTTGTGACCATGCACCACATTTCTGTTTGCATTCAGCATCGGACGGACACAGGCAATGGGTTTGGGGGCTGTGGGGGGATTTGGGGTGTATCTTTTTGCTGAGCCTAGCTTTGAGGCATGGGGGACAATTCCACTGCAAGGGGAGGGGGGTATTTAAGTGCATGTGGTTGTGATGAGTGTCAGTGGGAGATGTTGTGACTGCATGGGGGAAGGCTCTGATTTTCCCCATAAATTGGGGCTGATGTGGCTCCTCTTGTTCATTTTTATGGGGAAGGGTTTTTTTTCCTTACGTGGCATTGCATTTAATTTCAGTTCTCTCTCATTGCCAATCCCTGGCAATGCTGGGACTTCTCCTTTCCATCCTCATTTGGGCGATCGTTGCCCCAGAGGGAGGAATTGCTTTTCCTTTGGGTTGCTGCGATGAGTGTTAGCACCCAGAAATACATCCTTGTGGGTCTCTGCTTTTGAGGCGCTGCTGATGGATGCGAGTTTTGGTTTGCAGGTGAAGTGGAAGCCCCAGAATGGAAGAAATGAGGGAGCATCCCTACTTTGGGGGCACAGGACGGAGCAGGAGGGAAGGTAACAGCAAAGCCACGATCCAAAGACACCTCTTTGTTATTGTTATTGTTTTATTAATTAATCATTTAATTTGAGAACAAAAGGGAGGGATGTGGGGGGGGGGGGAAGAAAACGAGTCCCATTTCTCACAGCACTTCCCCCAAGGGGAAATTTTCTGCCGGCTGTTGAGCAGCAGGTGGACTTTTTGCTGTGAGCAGCCAGGCTTTGGAAGAGTTCTGTTGTTATTGATGCGATTCTGTGACGGTTTTGTTATAATTAATTACAATTAATCCTCACTGAGGCACTGCTTGGGGAAAAAAAAAAAACATTTTGGGGTCTCCTGCTCACACCTGGGATGCGTTGTTGATCCAGCAGTGCACTGGAGGTCTCTTCTCCCATAGGTCCCAGCCACAGGGAGTGCATTTCCTTCCAGCTCACGATGGCAGCTGTGTTCACAGTGCTGCTCATCACTGCTGTTGCCTTTGCAGGTGAGTGTTGAGGGCTTCGAAGAGCAAAGAAAACTCTTTGGGTCGCTGTGGGCATCCCACACTGGGGTCTGTGCCCCCAGGATACACGGCCGTAGGGCTGTGGCCCCGCAGCCGTGGCTGATGGGCTGTGCCCTGTGAGTGCAGGGCATCACAGCGGGCAGAAAAACCTTCCTCCACAGGACCAACCCCATCTCTGTGGCCTCTTTGCACCTGGCCTTGCCCAAAATTGGATTATTTTTGAGAAAAATGGGCCGTTTCTCTGCTGGTTATAGGTGCAACTATGGCACTCTAACCAAGCAGTTAGAGGTGCTGGCGTGAGTCTCGCCAAGCCAAGCGGTCTGTAGGACCAAAAGAACTCTTTCCTCTCCCATTAATGATGAATAACTCCACCTTCGGGCACCGCTGGGGTGGAAATCCTCAAAGCCTGCAGTTTTGAAGGTGCAGCTCCCACGTTTCTCATCCCTTTTGCTCTGTCCGTGGCAGTGCAGGCATTCCAGCCCCATCCCCAGCCCTGTGCTCAGTGTCCCTTCGACTGGGTCGGATTCAGAGGGAAATGCTATTACTTTTCTGAGGATGAGAGCGATTGGACGGCCAGCCAGAACAACTGCTCTGCTCTTGGTGCTTCCTTGGCTGTGTTTGACAGCGCTGAGGACTTGGTGAGGGGAACACAAATGAGCCACCCGTGTATTTTGTCCTTGGCTGCTCTTTCAGTGTTTCCTTTCTGATTCTGGGGTGAGGAGGTGGATAATGGGTTTCTTAAGGGTAGGTTGGGTCTACTCCTTAAAATCCAAGGAAAAAAAGAGATGTATTTCTATAAAGCTATGAAGTCACCACTCTGCCTTAACGACCGTGAGCTTTGGTAATGAATCGGGCACTGGGGTTATTGACTGAAAGAGTTCTGCATGCAGGGAACGTCCCAGAACAGAGTGATCTGTTGTCTCTCCTCTTTCCCAGAGCTTCACAATGAGACACAAAGGCAGCTCCCCCCACTGGGTTGGACTCTCACGGGAAGGCGAAGAGCATCCGTGGCAATGGATGACCCGCTCGCCTTCCTCTCACCCGTGAGTTCCCATCCTTGCCTTGGAGGCTGCAGCTTCTCCAGCCCTGAAATGTGGATTTGGGAGTGTGGGTGGTGGTTTGTGGGGTGAGAAAATGAGGGGAAGGCGCTTCGCACCGAGTCATAGGAATTAACTGAGCGGCAAAAGTGGCGCAGGAAAAGAGATTCCTGTTTAATTAATCATTTTTGTCTGATTTCACCACTGCGATTCCTCCCCCCCACCTGGGGTCTGTGTGTCTCTCTGTCCGTCCGTCTGTCTGTCTGTCTGTCCGTCTGCCCATCACCCCATCCAGGTTCCAGGTGCAAGGCGATGGTCTCTGTGCGTACCTGGGGGACTTCGGGCTCAGCTCCTCCCACTGCAGCGCGCACAGGAATTGGGTTTGCACCAAACCCGCGTTGCAAAACCCGAGGAAGAACTTCTGCATCAGCACCTGAGCGGCTCCCGGACCCGAACACGCGGTGCAAAAGAAGGAACCGAAAGCGAAGAGCTCCGCTTTCAGCTGCGCTCAGCAGCAGCAGGAGGGCAATGCGCTCCTCCAGCCCAGGTCCGACAGTGCCGCCTATGGGGCTGCGCGCCCCAAAGCAAATCCCGGGCGGAGCTTTGACCCCAATTAACATTTTTTTGCACCTTCTGACTCTTGATGACCGCTAAAATCCCAATTCTGGGGGCTATCCGTACGCTGCTTGCAACGACCTTCACCCCTGCGCGATGCAGCAACAGATTTTGGGGGGGGAAATTCATTTTCACCCGTTTTTCTCCATAAGGAAATACTCGGAGCGCCGTGAGCCCAATTTTAGGGACCCTAAAATCGATGAATAAATCTGCAAATTATTTATGTTTTGTGTTTTCCCTTCTGCGTCACTGCACGGGTGTAGAGGTAAATTCACAGGTAACGACTTTTAACGACCTCTGCTCACAGGTAGCATTTTTGTTGCTCTCCACCACTCCTACAAATTCAACAGACCGATTCCTTCTGGTGATTTTATGCAATAAAAGAATATATTTGGTTAAAGAACCCAAACCACCACCTGGTACTGAAGGAAATGGAAAAGCACAGACCGCCCGCTCCCTTCCCCTGCTGTCGCACAACAGAAGGACCCCAAGAATGTGCAGACAGCGGGGCGCCGGCTGAGCGACTTCTTCTCGGGGTGGGCACAGAGCGGGCGATGCGGTGACAAACGGGCGGCACGGGGGGAGGGCCTACAGAAGGAGAGCCGAGGAGACGGCCGGGGATGCGGGAGGTGCGGATGGAGCGGCTCGGAGGGGCAGCAGCTAATTCAGCATCCCTGCGGGGAGAGACGGGCAGAGCTGAACCCCGCGCCGGGCTCGGGAACGGGAAGGGGAACGGGACGGGACGGAGCGGGACGTTACCTGGAGCGGCGGCGACGGGGCGCCCTGAAACACAGCGAGACGAGGTCAGCGCGCCCGCAGACCCCCGCCACCCTCCCCCCCCTCCGGCGCAGCCCCGCTCCCAGCGCTCACCTTTCTGACCGCGCAGGAACACGACGAGCCCCAGCGCCAGGAAGACGAGTCCCAGCACGAAGCCCCCCACGCCCGTCAGCAGCTTGCTCCTGCCCGCGTCCGACGGCGGCTCTGCGGGGACCAAGGCGGGGGCTCAGCGCCGGGGGCCGCGCTCCCGCTCCCGCTCCCGCTCCCCCCGCGGCGGGCCGGGGCCCGGGGCCTTACCCCAAGGCTGGCTGACGGGCTGCCGCAGGCTGCCGTGCTCCACCCGGCACACGTAGCTGTCCCCGCGCCGCGGGACGGTCTCCAGCACCACCAGCACCTGGTACGTCCAGTCCCCGTTCTGCATCACGTCCGTGGACACCACGCGCTCCGTCTCCTCGCGCCCGTTCACGAGCCACTTCACCTCGACCTCCGGCGGGTAGAAGCCCGTCACGTAGCACGCCAGGCGGTCCGTTTCGGGCAGGGAGCCCGACTGCAGCGCCGACACCCGCACCTTGGGCTCCACTGCGGGGCACGGGGGGAGCGCTGCCGACCGACCGCCAGAGCGCGGCGCGTGCCCGGCCGTCCGCGCTGTGCCCCGCGGCACTCACCGCTCCTCTGCACCGTGAAGGGCTCATCCACCCCGTAGTTGTGCCGGCAGAACGTGTCCACTGAACCCCGTGTGTACTCCAGATACTCAGTGTCGTTGTTCCAGTATTCAGCTGGCAGCTCTCCCAGCGGTGTATCGGCCACATGTTTCCCCACTTCGCTGTCGAAGTGCGCGAACTGCTGCCGGTTGTAGAAATACCTCTCCAGAAATCTCACCCGCTCGGTGCCGTTGAAGTACAGGCACTCACTTGTCGTACCGTAGAGGAAGAACGCTGCGGGCAGAGGGCACGGTCAGGGCTCACAGCTGCCACCCGCCAGACCCCCCGCCCCTCCCCGGCCCCGCTGCCCCCTCGACTTTTCTGTCGCCCCCCTACCCCGTCCATCCCTCCGGAGCCCCGAGCGCCTCGCACGTCCACAAGGGCTCCGGCGGTTTCTCCGGGGCGGACGCATCGCCGTCCCCGCGCCGCGGCTCCCAGCTCACCCGAGGGCCGCGTGCCGGCGGCCGGCCGGGCTCCCAGCGCCAGCAGTGCCACCAGCACGGCCCCCGCCGCCGGGACGCGCCCGCTCCCCATGCCTGCTGCCGCCGGACGATGGGGACCCGGCACCCCGCGCCAGCCCAGAGCCCTGGACCGGGCGGGGAGGGCCAATGAGCGGCGGCGGCGCCGGTCGGCGTCACCCGTCTCCGGGCAGAGTTCGACGCTGCGGGGCTCCCTCTGACACTCTGCCGCCGTCCCACCGACCCACGGAAGTCCCCACAGCCCCCGTTCCCCTCCGTGTTCCCCCCATGATCTCACCATGGCCATCCTGTGCTCACCTCACCGAATGGCCATGGTCACCCCATGGTCACCCCATGGTCACCCCATGGTCATCCAGTGGTCTCAACATAATGATGCCACCGTCACCACTTTGTCACCCCATTCTCATCCCATATTACTTCTGTTCCCTCCCGTTGTCCCCTCATGGTCGCACACCATTTTCTTCCCGTGCTCACTCAGTGTTTTCTTCATTGCCCCTCGTGGTCACTCACTGGTCACCAAAGACCAGCATAGATCACCAGAGACCACTGAAGACTTCTGAAGACCACCAGTGACCACCAAAGAGCACCAAAGGCAACCATGGATCACCAGAGACCACTGAAGATCACAAAGACCCCCTAAAGACCCCCCATGCAAGCGCAGAAGGGTCGAATATGTACTGGAACCTCATCCTTATGTCATCAATGGATCTGGGTGGGTGGCAGTGGTTGCGTTTAGGTCAGCATACGGGGAAATCAGGGATGTCCCACCCGTGACCCCTTTCCAAAACTGCTTCTGAATGAGTTTCCCCCCTCTGACCCTTTTATTTTTAATGGGTTTCGGGGATTTATCATCAATATTTGCGGAGTGACGGAGGGGGCGTGGCCACAGCGGAGCCGAAAGCGAAAGCAGCGGAGCGCGATGGCTGCGGGGCTGCGGCTGCTGCTGGCGGGTGAGACCCGACCCCCCCCCCCCCCCCCCCCCCCCCCGAACCCCTCGTGTCCCACTCCCCACATCCACTCCCCCGTGCTGAGCCTCTTCCCCACCCCTAGGGTTCTTCTGGTCCCAATTCAGGGTGGAAGTCGCCGCCTCCCCTCCGCCCCCCCCCGCTCCAGTGCGTTGCGCGCTGCTGGAGAAGGAGGGGCGCAGCAGGGGGGGGCTGCCGGGGGGGGGAAAGGCCCGTCCTGCACTGCTGCGCTTTGGGGGGGACGCGGAGACCCTTCCCGAACCCGGCCCGAAGCCCGAAGTCATCTTCAATGTCAGCGGTACGTGGGGACCCCCCGGCACCGTGCTGAGCCCCCCCCCTTGTCCCCACCCCAACCTGTGTCCCCACCTCCTTTACTTCCCACAATGTTCCCATCGCCCCTCAAAATGTCCCCAATGTCCCCCAAACCCCCTCCTCCCCATGACCCCCCGGTTCCTATAATCCCCTCATGACCCCAGTGTCCCCAACATTCCCATTACTCCCCGTACCCCCATTATCCCCAAAATGTCCCCCATGTCCCTCAGTGTCCCCATCACCCCCATGTTCCCAAGGTCTCTGTTGCTCCTCCATGTCCCTATGGTCCTTATCATCCCCAAATTGTCACCAATGTCCCCAAAATCCTCATTACCCCCCCCACGTCTCCCAAAGCTACCAAGATTCCCATTACCCCCGATATCCTGATTACCCCCCAAATGTCCCCAATGTCTCCCCAGAGACCTCATTAACCCCAGTAGCTCCCAAACTGTCCCCATTGACCCCATTAACCCCAAAATGACCCCATAAACCCCCAATCCCCTGCCTCCAGACCCCTTCGTCCCTCTCACCTCTCTCTCTCCCGCAGACCCCTGGGGGGCTCTGACCCCACTCGGGGTCCCCCCCCGGGCTCCCCCCAGCTGTGAACTGAACCCCACGAACCCCCAGACCGTCTCTGCCCCATGGAGCCGCCCTCTGCACCCCGACGCCCGCAGCCCCCCAACCGCGGGGGGGCAGTGGTGGTTGGCGGCGGTGGGGACCCCCCAGTACAGCGCCACTGCGCTGCTGCAGGGGGGGGCAGGCACAGAAGGAACCATTGCTGCTGCCGGTAAGGGGGGGCCTCGGTGTCCCTCCCTGGGTGTCCCCATGTCCCTATCTGTCTCTCAGTGCGTCCCCATGTGTCCCTATAACACCCATGTGTCCCCATGTCCCCTCACCTTCCCATGTCCCCCAGTATCCCCATGTTCCCCAATATCCCCATGTCCCCTCACCTCCCCATGTCCCCACAGTGTCCCCATGTCCCCTTGCCTCCCCACATCCCCCAGTGTCCCCAAGTCCCCTCACCTCTCCATGTCCCCAAGTGTCCTCATATCCCCTCATCTCCCCATGTCCCCCAGGGTCCCCATGTCCCCTCACCTCCCCATGTCCCCTCATCTCCCCACATACTCCAGTGTCCTCATGTCCCCCCAATGTCCCCACGTCCCCTCAGTGTCCCCATGCCCTCCTGTGTCCCCATGTCCCCTCACCTCCCCATGTCCCTACAGTGTCCCCATGTCCCCTTACTTCCCCACATCCCCCAGTGTCCCCAAGTCGCCTCACCTCTCCATGTCCCCAAGTGTCCCCATGTCCTCCTGTGTCCCCATGTCCCCTCACCTCCCCATGTCCCCGCAGTGTCCCTGGCGGTGCTCACCAACACCCCAACACTCCAGGTCCGTGTGGGGTCCCCCACCCACCTGCACTGCGCCTTCGCCGCCCCCCCGTCCCCCTTTGTCCTCGAGTGGCGTCACCAGAGCAGGGGTGCGGGTCGGATCCTGCTGGCCTATGACAGTTCCACCGCCCGCGCCCCCCACACCACCCCTGGGGCCGAACTGCTGCTGGGGACACGGGGTGGGGACGGGGTGACGGAGGTGACGCTGCGCCTGGCGAGGCCATCACCAGGGGATGAGGGCACCTACATCTGTGCCGTGTTCCTGCCCCATGGGCACACGCAGACGGTGCTGCAGCTCGACGTCTTTGGTGAGTCCACGTGGGGCTGGAGGTGTTCCTGTGGGGTGTGGGGTTGGGTGGTGTTCCTATGGGGTGTGTGAAACCAGGTGGTATTTCTATTGGTCATATAGGGCATACGGTGGTATTGCTATGGGTCATACAGGACATATGGGACCAGGTGGGATTCCTGTGGGGGCTATAGGGTGGATGGGACAGGGTGGTATTCCTATGGGATGTGATTCCTATAGGATGACATGATTATATATATATCATCCTATAGGATGATGATATGGCATGATATGGCATGATATATGATATGATATGATATGATATGATATGATATGATATGATATGATATGATATGATATGATATGACATGATATGATACGATACATGGGATGATGATTCCTATAGGATGGGGTGGCATCGTCCCATAGTTCACCTATAGGTTTATAGGGGGGGATGAGCCCTGTAGGATGGACCCCTATGGGCTATATGGGACCAACGTCCCCCCACATGTCTTCCAGAGCCCCCCAAGGTGACGCTGTCCCCAAAGAACCTGGTGGTGACCCCAGGGACATCAGCAGAGCTGCAGTGCCACGTGTCTGGCTTCTACCCCTTGGATGTGACAGTGACGTGGCAACGCCGCGCGGGGGGCTCGGGGCCATGGCGATCGCCGGGGGGCACAGTGATGGACAGCTGGACATCGGGCCACCGCCGGGCTGCTGATGGAACCTACAGCCGGACGGCGGCAGCACGGCTGATCCCCGCACGTCCCCAACACCATGGGGACGTCTACAGCTGCGTTGTCACCCACACCGCACTGGCCAAACCAATGCGCGTCTCCGTCCGACTGCTCGTGGCTGGTGAGGGGGCTGTGGGGGTGTTGGAGACATGTGGAGGTATTGGGATGGGGGGGCCGTGGTTAGGAGGGACATCGTGGCTGGGGACACCAAGGGGCACTGGAACTGAGGTTGGGGACGTCAAGAGACATTGGGACCGCGGTTAGGAGTGGGACATCAGGGCCACGGCTTGGGACAACAAGAGATGCATGGATTTGGGTTGGGGACCGCAGCCCCAGGGTTGGAGACCCCACCCAGGGTGGTGACACCGTTCTTAAGGCTGTCCTTGTCCCCAAAGGCACTGAGGGGCCGCACCTGGAGGACATCACGGGGCTCTTCTTGGTGGCTTTTATCCTCTGCGGCCTCATCCGTTGGCTCTACCCTACAGGTGAGTGCTGTTCCCACATCCCAGAGCCCCCACATTCTCACACCCCATGACCCAGTGTCCCCATGAGCAGTGTCGTTGTGTCCCAATGTCCTAATGATGCCAAGTGTCCCCATGTCCTCCCACATCCCCCGTGTCCCCATATCCCCCCATGTCCCAATCCGTTCACTCTTTCTCTCCTCTCAGCCGCACGACCCGAAGTGGAAACCAAGGTAACACCCCTCAAAAAACCCCAAAATACCCCCAAACACCTCGAAACACCCCAAAACTCACCATTCTCATTCCCGTGCCTTGCAGAAATCACAGTGACCTCCACTCCAGCTCTCAGCACCTCAGCTTCGGATAAAGAGTTTTTCACCCCAAAACGTGCTGTCTCCGTGTGGTGGTGTCCTCACAAACCAGATCTGGGTGTGGGGAGGAGGGAACTGGGGGCAAACTGAAAGCACTGGGAGGAAGTCTTGGGTTGGTGAGGCAGCTGAGTGGCACTGGGGACATCTGGATGCCATCCCCTGTGGACATCTGTGTGACACGGGGATGGGATTGGGTGACACTGGGATCCCATCCCATGTTGGACATGGGGATGCCATGAGGGATGGCCAGGTCCCATCGCATGTTGACATCCGGGTGACATTGGGTGGTCATTTCCCAACCCATGGAGGCATCTGGATGACAGTGGGGACACCTGGGTGGACATCTGTGTCCCATGCCACACGGACCCCTGGATGGCATTGGGAATGGACAGGTCTTGTCCCATAGAGGACATCTGGGTCCCACTAAGGACATCAGGGCCCCATCAGGGCACATGACTGGGTGATGGTGAGGTCACCATGATGGGAGCACTGGAGGAGCTCGTGCTGAACATGGCCTGGTCACAGAGGGAAATGTCGGTTAAACATGAAGGGGAAAAGGGGGGATATGGGATGAGTATGGGGCGACAAAGTGGTGACGGTGGCATCATTATGTTGAGACCAATGGATGACCATGGGGTGACCATGGGGTGACCATGGCCATTCCGTGGGATGAGCACTGGATGGCCATGGTGAGATCAAGGGGGGAACACGGGGTGGGACGGGAGCCGTGGGGACTTCCGTGGGTCGGTGGGACGGCGGCAGAGTGTCGGAGGGAGCCCCGCAGCGCCGAACTCTGCCCGGAGACGGGTGACGCCGCCCGGCGCCGCCGCCGCTCATTGGCCCTTCCCGCCCGGTCCCGGGCTCTGGGCTGGCGCAGAGTGCCGGGTCCCCCTCGTCCGGCGGCAGCAGGCATGGGGAGCGGGCGCGTCCCGGCGGCGGGGGCCGTGCTGGTGGCACTGCTGGCGCTGGGAGCCCGGCCGGCCGCCGGCACGCGGCCCTCGGGTGAGCTGGGAGCCGCGGCGCGGGGACGGCGCTGCGTCCGCACCGGAAAAACCGCCGGAGCCCTTGTGGACGTGCGCGGCGCTCGGGGCTCCGGAGGAATGGACGGGGGGTGGGGGTGGGGGCAGAGCAGCTGTGGGGGGGCAGCGGGGCCGGGGAGGGGCGGGGGGTCTGGCGGGTGGCGGCTGTGAGCCCTGACCGTGCCCTCTGCCCGCAGCGTTCTTCCTCTTTGGTCATATATCTGAGTGCCAATTCCTGAACGGCACCGAGCAGGTGAGGTTTCAGGAGAGGTACGTCTACAACCGGCAGCAGTTCGCGCACTTCGACAGCGAAGTGGGGAAATATGTGGCCGATACACCGCTGGGAGAGCTGCCAGCTGAATACTGGAACAACAACACCCAGATTATTGAGTACAAACAGGGTCAGGTGGACAATTACTGCCGGCACAACTACGGGGTGGATGAGCCCTTCACGGTGCAGAGGAGCGGTGAGTGCCGCGGGGCACAGCGCGGACGGCCGGGCACGCGCCGCGCTCTGGCGGTCGGTCGGCAGCGCTCCCCCCGTGCCCCGCAGTGGAGCCCAAGGTGCGGGTGTCGGCGCTGCAGTCCGGCTCCCTGCCCGAAACGGACCGCCTGGCGTGCTACGTGACGGGCTTCTACCCGCCGGAGGTCGAGGTGAAGTGGCTCGTGAACGGGCGCGAGGAGACGGAGCGCGTGGTGTCCACGGACGTGATGCAGAACGGGGACTGGACGTACCAGGTGCTGGTGGTGCTGGAGACCGTCCCGCGGCGCGGGGACAGCTACGTGTGCCGGGTGGAGCACGGCAGCCTGCGGCAGCCCGTCAGCCAGCCTTGGGGTAAGGCCCCGGGCCCCGGCCCGCCGCGGGGGGAGCGGGAGCGGGAGCGGGAGCGGGAGCGCGGCCCCCGGCGCTGAGCCCCCGCCTTGGTCCCCGCAGAGCCGCCGTCGGACGCGGGCAGGAGCAAGCTGCTGACGGGCGTGGGGGGCTTCGTGCTGGGGCTCGTCTTCCTGGCGCTGGGGCTCGTCGTGTTCCTGCGCGGTCAGAAAGGTGAGCGCTGCGAGCGGGGCTGCGCCGGAGGGGGGGGAGGGTGGCGGGGGTCTGGGGGGGAGGGTGGCGGGGGTCTGCGGGCGCGCTGACCTCGTCTCGCTGTGTTTCAGGGCGCCCCGTCGCCGCCGCTCCAGGTAACGTCCCGTCCCGTCCCGTCCCGTTCCCCTTCCCGTTCCTGTGCCCGGCGCGGGGCTCAGCTCTGCCCGTCTCTCCCCGCAGGGATGCTGAATTAGCTGCTGCCCTGCCGAGCCGCTCCATCCGCACCCCTTGCATCCCCGGCCGTCGCCTCGGCTCTCCTTCGGGCTGCCCCCGCGTCCCTTCGCGCTGTCACCACGATGCACGTTTTGTCCCCATCCTAATAAACGCGCTGACTTTGTCGCCGCCGTTCGCTGCCCGTGAACCGTTGGGGACTTTCCGTTCCGCGAGGGGGTGGGAGGGAAGTGAAAGTTTTGTGGGGAAGCAAACCCAGCGCCCTATGGGCCCCGCGGGGCAGGGAGTGGTGGGCCTGGGGTCGGGTTGGACTCAACCTTGGTGGTCATTTCCCCCCATAGGGAGCTCACGGCCACCCGACGGCCCTTATTGAGACTCCATGGTCACACACATCACCTTTCTGTCACCCCGTGTTTCCTCGGGTCCCTCGGTGGTCACCCCATGTTTCCCCAAACCCCTCACGTCCCCTCCCTCATCTCTCCCTATTGACCACCCGGCCCACCCCTATGATAACCCAACGCCAGCACCAGCGGTGTGGGGACACAGACACAGGGCCCTGGCTGTGTCCCTACAAGCACAGGGTGGTGACAGCCCACACAGCACCATTTGTCACCTCGTCATCTGTCACCTGGCAGAGGACATGCAGCCACAGCCCGGCTCAACTCGAATAATATTTTCTTTATTTACATGTTAAAGAATCGAAAGGTTGGAAACATACAGTAAGATGAAAACACGGCTCTAAGGGTCTAACAGTGGGGCAGGAGGGTGAAAGAAGGGGAGGAAAAAAAAAGGGGGGGGGGAAACCCAAAACGAGTAGAAAAAAATTATACAGTCAACGTAAAAAAGGGGTGGCCCTCCCTCCCCCAGTGGGAACATGCGGCGCTGCGTGCCGGGGGGATTTATGTACAGGGGCCGGGCAGCTCCAATAAATTAAAACCTCCAGATACAACGGGGTGGGGTGCAGAGCCCCTCACGGTGTGGTTTTCCTTCTTTAAATGCTTTTTTTTTTTTTTTTTTTAATTTTTTTTTAATTTTTTCTCTTTTTTTTTTTTTAATTTTTCTTAAAAACCCCAAACCTTTTTTCTCCCCCCCCCCTTTGTTTTGGAAAAAATCCCAGAAGTCAGGAGAAAGAAGAAAAAAAAAAAAAAAAAAAAAAAAAAAAAAAAAAAAAAAAGCCAACCCTAACACAACAAACAGTAAAACCTGCTGGGGGGCACTGCTGACCCCCCCTTGTCCGACCCCACAGCCCCACACTGCCCTGGGGGTGCGCAGGGGCCTCCGGTCACACCGGGACCCCCAGCGGAGTCCATGGGGCATCCCCTGGGCTGCTGGGGGGCTCCCAGTCCGCTCCACGCCAGCCCGGTCCTGCAGAGCCACTCGGGACGTCGCCCCATGCAGTGCTGTGGGGTTTAACCCGAATCCGAGTCGCTGGTGTCCGAGGACGAGGAGCTGGAGCTGGAGCTGCTGGAGTCGGAGCTGGAGCTGGAGGCACTGAGCCGCGAAACGGCCACCTGCTGCGCCGACTCGGGCTTCTCGTTGGCTGCAATGGGACAGAAGAGTGCTCAGCACCACGGTGGATCGCACCCCAATCCCACCCTGGAGCCCACGCTCACCCTTTTTTGGGGGTTTCTTGGCGGAGTTGAGCTGCCCGCTGACGTCCTGCAGCCGTTTCTCCAGCTCTCGCTTCTTCTCCAGTGCCAGTTCCTCTTTCGTCTTCCCCACCGGCTTCTTCATGGCTGTGAGAGGTTGGGTTCAGCCCCGCGCCTCCCCCCCAGGGCCTCCCCCCCAGGGCCGCCCCCTCCTGAACGCAGCCCCCCACTCACTCTCACTGTAGGGTTTGCGGGGTTTCTTCCGCAGGCAGGACAGCACGTAGCGCTCCAGCTCGCGCAGCGTGGAGGGTTTGAGGGTCTCGAAGTCGATCTCGATCTCCTCGGGGTTGGAATCGCGCAGGGAGGGCTCCCGGGACTGGATGATGTGCACCACGCGGCCCAGCTTCTCCCCAGGCAGTTTGTTGATGTCCAGACTCAACTGCCTCTTCTCATCGTACGTCATCGGTTTGCTCTCCTCTTCCTCCTCTGAATCATAGAGGGCGGGTGGAGGCGGCAGCGCCGCTTTTGCTGCTTTCTTTGAGTTCCTGCAGGAAGCAAAGCACCATCAGGAAGATGAACCTCAGGAGTCACCCCACAGCCGACCCCCAAAAAGCAGCCTGCACTCACTTGGAGCCGCCCCCGCCGCCGCCGCCCTTCTTGGCTTTGCGGAGCTGCGCCTGACGCGCCCGGCTCTCCTCGTCTCCTCCTCTCCCTTTGTGCTTCTCCGATTTCTTCTTTTTCTTTTTCTCCCGCT
The DNA here is from genome assembly GCF_951394365.1 of Tetrao urogallus. Taxonomy (NCBI): domain Eukaryota; kingdom Metazoa; phylum Chordata; class Aves; order Galliformes; family Phasianidae; genus Tetrao; species Tetrao urogallus. The sequence continues at coordinate 114,086 of NC_136850.1, read as the reverse complement.
TCTTTTTGGGTTTGGAAACGGGGCCCTGTGAGAGGGCAGCCAGCTGCTCGTGCACGGCCCGCAGCTGTGGGGGGAGACAGGGGGTGAGGCGGGCATGGGGAGCGGGCACAGGCAGCAGCACTGGCCCGGCTCCGGTCCTCACCTGCTCCTGCAGCTCCGCCAGGCGGTTGGCACGTTCCTCCTCTGAGTCTGAGCTCTCCTCACTCTCCGACGAGCTCTCGCTGCTGCTCTCGTCCTCATCATCATCCTCATCGTCTTCATCTTCATCGTCCTCATCGCTGGAGGATTCCTCGGAGGAGGATTTGGACAGGGCTCCGAGCAGCGGGGCGGACACCGAGGGCGGGCTGGCATCCTGCGGCTCGTCGGGCATCTTGGCGTAGCTGAACTCAAAGACGTCCTGAGAGAGAGGACAGAGGGGTAAGCCGGGTGGGCTGGGGGCTCCTGGGGCTGCTGGGCAACCCCACCCACCTGCAGCTTGCGGGCCATGGCCACCACGTCGTGGTCGGGCGGGTTGTATTTGTAGCAGTTGGAGAACATTAACCGGACGTCGGCAGCAAACTCCTGCGCGTCGTGGTAGTCCCGGTTCTCCATCTTCCGCTGCGGGGAGGGAAGGGGGTGAGCAGACCTCAAAGCCACCCCCAGGAGGCTGTGCCAACACCCGTGGGGTCCCCGAGCGAACCTTGATGGTACTGAGGTCCATGGGGTGCTTGATGATCTCGTGGTAATCGTGCAGCCCCAGTGCCGAGGCGTCGACCGGCTTGTAGAAGGGCCATGCGTAGGCGGCGTGCTTCTTGGAGAGCAGCTCCTTCAGGATGCCATTGCAGTATTTGAGCTGCTCCGACAATTTGCCCTTTTTGGAGGTCTGGTGCTGCTGGGAATCCGGCAAGTCCTTCTTGGGGGGTTTGATGGGGCGGCCGCTCTCGCGCCGCGCAGGGATTTTGGCCGCCTTGGCCTCCAGCAGCGTGGCCGACGGGGAGGATTCGCCGCTGGTGGCGATGATGGCGGTGGTGGTAGGGGTGGTGGTGTCTGCTTTCCGCTTGACGCCCTTTTTCTACCAAAACACAGAAAGGCTGATGAGCGCGAGGCCCGGCGCTGCCCACGGAGCCTCCTCCCGCCAGCACAGAGCTCCCATCTCCCACCTTGGCCACGGGTTGGGTGGGCGCAGGCGCAGCCAGCACGGCCGGGGCAGCGGAGTGCAGCGATTTGAGGAGCGGAGCGGAGATGACTGACGGGTGGGGAATGTTGACGATGGTGGTGGCGATGTCGGGGCTCGGGGTGTACACAGCGGTGTGAGACACAGAGGACACAGCCGGCACTTGCTGAGCAGCTGTGAGGCCTGCAAGGAGCGCTGCGGACAGGCAGAACCGCTGTTAGCAGCCAAGTACCTCCAGTGCTCCATCTGAAGCGCAACCCAAAGAGCCCCAGGTACCTGCTGCCCGCGACGCTCCCTTCTTGTGGCTGTTCTTGGCCACCGGGACCACGATCTCCTGCTCTTCTGGTGGCATCTGGGCCACCTTCTGCAGGAAGATCTTCTCCAGGGTTTGGGCCATCAGCACGATGTCATCCGTGGGCTATGGGGACAAGCGGAACGTCATGGGATGCAGAGGTGGCACCGCAGGCCCCAAAGAATCCACGCCACAGCCCTCACCTTGTTGTAGATGTAGCAGTTGGTGAACATGGTGTTGAAGTCCTGCATGCACTCAGCTGCCCCCCAGTAGTAGTTGTTCTCCAAGCGCCGCTTGATCGTCCCCATGTCCATGGGCTGCTTGATGATCTTGTGGTAATCCTGCACAGCGGATGGAGGACAGTCAGCGCCACGTCGGTGACCGCACCGCACCCCTCCCGGCCCCAGAAGCGGTTGTTGGGGGTTTTTGGGAGCTCAACATCCCCCAAAGCATCCGGAGGCTGACACGCACACAGATCCGCTCTCGCACCACGCACCAAAAGCAGGGCAAAGGGGTGCAAAGGGATGGAAAAACACCTCCGGGTCTGGTCCCCGCCCGAGAGTGCCACCGTGCTGCTCTGAAGGGACCTTCGGGTGCTCTTGTGGGGCGCCTACGCTATGGGGACAGCCAAAACACCGCTGTCCGCAGCATGAGGTGCAAATGGGGCCGCTAACGCTAAAGTAAGAGCAAACCTATGTGGAATTTACCTCTGGGCTTTAAATCCTTGGGCGCCACAGGTGCACGGGGGGCTGGCGTTTAATATTGGGGTCACAAGATGTCTTCTACAAATTCATGGATGGGAATCTGCAAAACGCATTCAGGGCACAAGAGATTAGGTGAGGAAACGTCCGGGTTCCCTCTAGAGCAGCTGCGTCTCCTCAGCCATACCCGTGCGGTGGCACTGGGAGGGGACGGCAGCTCTGAGGACAACAGGTCACCTACTGGGGGGCTTCAGAGCCCGTGGGGTTGGGGTTACGCCTCTAAGAGAGGGCGAGGCCAGCACAGCCCAGGCACCTGCAGCTGCATCTCTGTGGTGGAGCCCATAGAGGGGACAACGCCGTCCCTGTGGCACTCTCAGGCTGGGGACCGCGGCTCGGGGTGGCCCTCAGCACCCGGGGGACAAATGTGGGGACACACAGCCATGCTGGGGGACCCGCAGGAGGGGGCACGTTACCGGCAGACCCAGCTTGACGGCGTCGACGGGCTGACGGAAAGGCCAAGCGAACTGGTGTTTCCACAGGGCTTTCATCACCACTTTGTGCAGGTACTGCAGCTGGTTGGTGACCCGACCGGGCTTTTTGGGGTTCGAGACCTCTGGCGGAGGGGGGTTTGCCTGGGGGGTCTGCAGGGCTGGCACCGAGGCCATGGTGGGGCTCTCGAAGCCCTCGTAAAGCAGCGAGGGTTTGCGGATGCGTTTGCCTGGGGTCGATTCCGTTGCCAAACCCATAAGCCCGGCATTTCCCTCCCCCAGAATCCTGCAAGGGAGCAAAAGACATCATGAGCGGGGACGGGGCCAGCGTTCCACCGCCAAGGCGCACCAAAACAGCTCAAAAAACAGCAAAAAAATAATCAAAAAGAAGAAGGTGGCAGCAAACAAAGAGGCGGTGCAGGGGGTGACCTCGGTGCCCAGCAGTTTCACCACCCTGGGGTACAACAGCCTGCACTACAGCGTGACAAGGCAGCGCCCACTCAGACCCTAAACTGGAAACACAACAGTGGACACCAGATGTTTGGTAATGGGCACAGAGTTTAAGTGGGAAAATGATTTAAGCAGCTGGGAGATGTGGGATATCTGCAGCACGAGGAGAATTTATCACTAGGAAAACACGGGGAATGTTGAGCACTGGGGCTGCTTTCTCAGACAGCTCCCAGGGTGTCCCCCATCCCGCCAAGGACGCGGTGGGAATGACAAGGAAGGAAGGTGACATAAGGACACAGCGGCCCCATCAGCGGTGCTGTAGGGTGGGAGGACAGGGGAGACCCCTCAGTGTGGGGACAGTGCCCCTGAAAGCAGCTCAATCAGCAGGGCCCTAAAGGCTGCCAGGCCCTTGTGATGCTGACCCCAAGGACCAGGGGGGCGAGCAGTGGATAAATGGGGGTTGCCCAGACAGGATCCATGGGAAAAGCAGGGCTGCCAGGCTCCTGTAGGACCTGTGCCCCTGTGTCCCTGACAGAATCCATATGGACTGCAGGGCTGCCGGGTCCCCACATCCCTGAAGGATCCACAAGAATGGGAGGTGGATGAGCGGGAACAAGCAGCAGAAAAATGGGATTCAGTGACCCCAAATTCAGAGCTTTGTGACACAAAAGCCCCGTACCTCTGGTGGAGGTCCACACTGCACCCCAATCCCCAGGCAATGAAGGGGCAGCGGCAGGGAGCCGTTGTGTGCCTATATCCCTGACCCCAAAGGATCCACGGGGATGGGGAATGGATAAATGGGGATTTAGGAACTGGGTCCCATGCCCCTGTCCTCAAAGAATCCATGGGGACAGCACTGTCGGATGCACTGTAGGACCCAGGGCTTCATATCCCTGTCCCCAGAAGATCTATGGGGATGACTATACTATGCACCTCCCCGTGTCCCTGCTAGGATCCATGGGGACAGCAGCCTACCAGATCCCCTGTAGGATCCACAGCCCTAAAAGCAGCTTGGTGGGTGAATAGAAAGGAACAGTGGGTCCCTAAGGGGCGCCAGGTCACCACGTCCCAGTCCCCAAAGGACACACAGGTACAAGGAATGAATAAATAGGGAGAAGCAGCATCTCAGTGGGATACAACTGATATCAGGTGCAGAGATTTTGGACACATCAGCCTCATCTCCCCTTAAGATTCAGGTCCCCATGCCTCTGTCAGAACTATGGGGACAGAGAGGCTGACGGATTCCCCATAGGACTGAGTGCCTGTGTCCCTGACCCCAAAGAATCGATGGGGACAGAGAGCAGATAAACAGCGAAAGCCCTGTAAGATCCAGGTCCCCGTAAGGATCCATGGGGACTGCGGAGCTGCCACGTCCCCGTCCCCAAGCAATCGATCCACGGGGCTGAGGAGCACATAAACGAGGACAACCGGCAGGCAAACGAGATGCAATCGGCCCCACGTGGAACGCTAGGACACGGCAGCCCCACACCGCCATCCCCACAGCCCTGCGATCCCCGTCCATAACTGCCAACCCCCCCGGCCCCCATTCCTGCCCCCCATCACCTACTTGCTCTGGGGATTCACATTCTGCAGCATGCCGGCGGCTGCGTGCCCGGCCCTGGCTCCCGGCCTTCCTCCTCCACCTCCTCCTCCCGCCGCCGCCTCCTCCGACGTCCCCCCCACTTTGCCCACCGAGCAGCGCCCGTTAAGGCAGCGGCCCTCGGCCGGGCATGAGGCGGCGGCTCCGGCCGGGCCCCGCCGCGCGCCCTCACATCAGCGGAGAAAATGGCGGCGGGGCCTGGATGGAGAGGGGGGACCTTTCTGCTCTCCGCTGCGCTCGGAACCAACCGCGACGCCGCCGATATAGGACTGGGAACGCCGCTGGGAGCCGGATGGATCCTCGGAAGGGCGGCGTGAGGCGGATGGAAGGCGGGCGGAGGGCGGATGGAGGCGGATGGTTCAGCGGGAGGGCTCCATCTTGGCTCGTAGGCCCCGAAGAGAGATCGGTGCCGGCGGCCGCAGGCAGGGGTCGCTACGGAGGCCGGGGAGGGTCCGGTGGAGCCGTCCGGGAGCGCGAAGGCGGGGGCTGGGCCCGCCCGGTGGAGGATGGAGGCGGATTGGGGCCGCCCCCCAGCGCGCGCCGAGCCCGACCCGCACCGTCCCTTCGTCCCCACGAAATGGCGCCGCTCGGCCTGCCCCCGGCCGCCCTTATATAGACACCACCTGGATGCTGATTGGTGGGCGGACGCGCTGACGTCAGCCACCCGCTTGCACCCGCCCCACTGCTGCCTCATTGGGCGGCAGTGCTCACCGCGCAGCGCTCCTCTTGGCCGCCGCACACGCCACTCACCCTCGCCGCTCCCCCCCCGCCCTTCCGCCCGGCACTATGGTTGTCATTGGTCGGCGCTGCCATTCCCGGCGCGGCGATTGGCCACCGGGGATCACGTGAGGGCGGCGCTGTTGGCTGTTGTTGTCGCGCGCGAAGGTGCAGAGGGAGGGGGAGGGCTGAGGCGGGCGGCGCCATTTTGTGTGGCGGCGGCCAACGGGCGCGGGCGTCCCGGGGGCTCGGACCCTCCGCCCAAAAGCTCTTCAGGGGGCTCAGCGGACCCCAGTCTGTCCCTACGGGGCTCGGTGGGGCTCTCCCGGCCGGCAGCGGCCGTCGGGCAGCGGAGCTGCAGCGGTCCGCGAGCCGTGGGCTGAATTGTGGTGAGGCGGTGAGCCGGGCCCCGGGGATCCTGAGGGGTCCTGAGGTAATCGCGAACCTCAGCGCTGTCCTGGGGGGTTCAGTGCCACCCTACGGTGGCCCTGGGCCCTCAGACCATCCCCTGCCCCGCTCCCACAACGATCCGGGGGGAGTCGAGGCCACCCCATGACTATTCTGAGGTGCTCCGTGCCCCTCCTCCCCACGGCAATCCTGGGGGGCTCACAGCTACTCCAAAGCGACCCTACAGCAATTCGGGGGGTCTCAATACCACCCCACAACAACTGGGACCCTCAAAGCCTTCCCCCCTCAAACCAATTCTGGATCCCTCAAGGCCGCTCCACACCAACGCTGGAGGTCTCAACCCTTCCCTCCCCCCCAACACACACACCGGTTCTACGGTCCCTCAGAACCACCCCAGAGCGATCCTGAGACGTTCCAGAGCCCCTCTGTATTAATCTTTAGTTTCTTAAGGCCACCCCAGAGCACGGAGGTCTCCGCTGCCTTCCCCCGTAGCAATCCTGGGGGCTCGGTGCCACCCCACAGCAATTTCGAGGCACTCAGAGCTCCCACACAGCAATCCTGGGGTCCTCGAGGCCACCCCACGCCGATCTCAGGGTGCTCAGTGCCACCCCACAGCCGCCCCACGCCGACCTCGGGGTCCTCACGATCACCCCACGCCAATTCTGAGAAACAGTGCCACCCCGCAGCCAATTCCGGGGTGCCCCATTGCCTCTCCAAAGCCCCCACTCCAATCCGGGGTTGCTCAGTGCCACCCCACAGCCCCCCCCCCCCCAATCCCACTCCTGGATACCCCACGGATACCCCAACGCCCCAAGACAAATCTGAGTGTGCTCAATGCAACCCCCCGCGCAACCTCAGGCTGCCCCAGGACCCCCCCCCCAACTCACGCGTGACCCACAGACCCCCCGTTTCCTCCCCACCCCGAACTCCTCCGGCCCCACACGCCAAAGGCTCTCAAAGACCCCCCCGCAGCCATTCCGGACCCCAACAGGGCTTTGGGGTCCCCCCACGGCGCTCCGCGGTGCCGCCCCCCCCCGCCCCGTGACACAGCACTTTGGATCCCCGCGGGCCCTCCCCGCCGCCGCCCCCGCGCGAACACCCAAACATGGCGCTTTTCGCCCCAAAAGCGCCGCGCACAAAGCGGCGCCGCCCATTGGTCGTCTGCCCGCCGTCTTCGCCCCCCATTGGTTTCTTCTATGGCGGAGGGGCGAAACCAGATTTGATGGACAGCTCGTGCTCACGTGTCCTCCCCCCCCGGATTGGGTCTTTTTGGTTAAAAAAATAAAATAAAATCATAAAAAAAGGGCGAAGTTGCCCCATCCTCACTCACCTGAGCCGCTCCCACGGAGGGCCACGACCCCCGACCCGATATCATCCTCTCGTCGCCCCCTTAAAGCCCCGTTTTTGGGGCAAAAAATCAAAAAAACATCCCAGGGCAGAAAAAGGAGCCACGCGCTACGTCAGCTGCGCCGCGATTGGCCGCCCGCCGTCACGTGATACCCCCGCGCCACTCCGACGGCCCCATTCATGGAGTCCGGGCGACTCCGCGGGGTCCTATCGCCGCTCCAAGGGGGGTGATGGGGAGCATGCGCAGTGCAGGGGGCATGTGAAGGAGGAGGGAGGGGTGGAGCTGTGGGGGTGCGCAGTGCTGCTGGGGTGCTGCGGTGGGGTTGCATGGCGTTGCAAGGTTGCAGCCATGAAGATTCACGGCATTGTAAGTGTGCATCTGTAGGGTGGTATTTCAAGGGTGCGCCTACGGGAGTGCCCGGCGTTGCAAAGTGCACCTCTGGACGCGTATGTCATTGCAAAGGGTGCAGCTGTGGAGGTGAATGGCATTGCAAGGGTGTATCTATGGGAGTGCACAGCACTGCAAGGGCGCACCTATGGGTGTGCCTGGCATCGCATGCGTGCATGTGTGGGGATGCATGGCATTGCGGGGGTGCACCAACGGGGGTGCTTAGGATCGTGAGTGTGCGCCTGTAGCAGTGCCTGGCATTGCAAGGATGCGCGCAGGATGCGTACGGCATTGCAGGGGTGCAGCTGCCGGCATTGCAGAGGGCCGATCTCGCCCGCAGGGCTGTGCAAACCTGACTGCGGTGCAGCGCTTCCAGCTCGGAGTGCGCATTGCAGTGCGGTGCATTGCAGTGCGAGCAGCCACTGCTGCAGGGAGTGTAGTGCACGCCCCGAAGATGCCCCCTCGGCTCCAAACCCCAACTTTTACCCCCCATATCCCACTCTTTTATCCCCCAAATATGTAGTTTTACACACAAAACACGTTTTTACCATCAAACCTCAGGCTTTTCTCTCAAAATCCCTCGCAAAAGCAACATCCGCGCTGTGATGAGGCACCCGGCGATCTACGCAGCCTACTTGTCCCCTCCTTCATCAATTAGCGATGCTTACTAATTGCTCGCGGGTGGTTCAGCGCCTATTACAGCGTCGGGGCTCCCCGCTAGTTTCTTCTACCTAGCAACAAGTGACGCAAGGTAATTGCGGAGTGCAGCCATTGGTTGAGCCGCACGATCGCCGCCTGTCACAGCGCCGGTGTTCCCCGTGGATCTGTTCTGCCTAGCAACCGATGACGCGGACGGGTGTCCTGCGGGCTTGTTCTGCCTGGCAACCACTGACGCATAGAGCCGCGAGGCACGGCCATTGGCTGAAGTGATTGCCGGTAGCTGAGGGATGGGGGCTGCGAGCGGGCGCGGGGCGCTCGTGGCAGCGCTGCTGGGGGCGGCCCTTGGGAGCGTCAGAGCCGGTAGGGAGAAGTGGGGGCATGGGGTGGGCATGGGGTAGTGCCAGGGGTGTCCAAGATGCGTGTATGGGGAGCTTAAGGGGCTGTGCAAGGAGTGGATCGTGCTCTGGGGTACACGGTGGGCATGCACTGGTGCAAGGAGTTGTGCAAGGGGTGTTTGCGCATTGATGCAAGGGGAGGATGAGCAGGAGGGTGCTTGCGCGCATGCAGGGGGCTGTGCATGGTGTGGTTAATGCATTAGGGGTTGTGTGTGAGAAATGGAGTGAAAGGGGTGCCATGCACTACTGGTTCAAGAGAGTGTGCAAGGAATGCGTTGTGCTTTAGTGCAAGGGAGGAGTGCAAACAGGCGTGCATTTGTGCAAGAGGCTCTGTGCATTAGTGCAAGGAGTGGCCGTGCACCGGTGCAAGGGGCTGTGTATGGAGTGCTTTGCGCATTAGTGCGGAGTATGTGAGCAGGAGGATGCACACGCTAATTAGTGCAGAGGTTGTGCGAGGCATTGTTGGTGCATTGGTGCAAGAGGAAGCGTAAGCGTGCATGAGTTGAGCTGCACTCAGCATGCAGTGTGTACACATGCAGTGAGCGTGCCTGCAGCAGATGTGTCTGTGCACAGTGTGCGTGTGTGCCTGCTGTCCCCGTGTCCCACGCCCTGTCTGTGCCCCCACAGAGCCATCGCTGCACACCCTGTCTGAGGTGCTCTTCTGCCAGCCGGACACGCCGTCGCTGGGGCTGTCGGTGGCCTTCGACTCGGAGCAGCTCTTCTCATTTGATGTCCCCAGCTCGCAGTGGCTGCCGCAGCTCCCCGATGGCCCCGCGTGGCCCGCAGGCACCGAGCAGCCCCAGGAGCTGCAGCACGACACCACGCTGTGCCGCAAGCTGCACAACGTGCTCACCAAGATTGCCACTGAGCTGCCAATGCCTGAAGCCAAGGGTGGGTGCTGCTGTCCCCGCTATGGCCCTGCTGACGGGTCCCCAGCCATGGGTTCCCGATGATGCTGACCCCAGTGGACATCCCCACTTGATGCAGCCCCATTGATGCGTCCCCCGTGGCCGTCCCTACTGACGCCGTCCCCATTGATGTGTTCTCAGTGGACATCCCCGGTTGATCCTGTTCCCAGTGATGCTGTCCCCAGTTGACATCCCCAACTGGTGAAGTCCTTGTTGAAGTTGTCTTGATTCATTCATTCCCGCTGATGTGTTCCCAGTGGACACCCCCAATTGATGCTGTCCCCACTGATCCTGTCCCAGTTGATGCATCCCCAGTGGACATCCCCATTGATGTTAGCCCCTGTCATGCTGTCCCCATTGATGCTGCCTCCAATGGATGTCCCAATCGATGCTGTCCCCAACGATGAGTCCTCACTGATGTGTCCCCAGTCCATGCTGTCCCCAGTGACGTGTCCCCAGCAGTACAACTTCCCTGATGTACCCCCAGCTGATGCTATCCCCAGTGGTGCATCCCCAGTGATGTTTCCCCAGTATGATGCTGTCCCCAGTGATGCATCCCCCATTCATGCATCCCCACTGATGCGTCCCCATTGATGTGTCCCCCTGCAGGCATCCCGGTGGCTGACGTCTTCCTGCAGCAGCCGCTGCAGCTGGGCTATCCCAACACGCTGGTCTGTATGGTGGGCAACATCTTCCCCCCGGCCATCACCATCAGCTGGCAGCGGGACGGCGTCCCCGTCACTGACGGCGTCACCCAGCTCACCTACATCCCCATGGAGGACCTGAGCTTCATGCGCTTCTCCTACCTGGCGGTGACGCCTCACTCTGGTGACATCTACTCCTGCATTGTCACCCGCGAGAGGGACAACATCTCTGTGGTGGCTTATTGGGGTGAGTGGGGACGTGGGGCGATGCTTTGTGTCCCCGCAGCGGTGGCCGATTGGGGTGTGGGCAGTGGGAGCAACGCTTTGTGTCCCCGCAGTGCCGCAGGACCCCATCCCTTCGGACACGTTAGCCATGGCGGTGTGCGGCGCGGTGACGGCGCTGGGCGTCCTGCTGGCACTGCTGGGTTTGGGGCTGCTGCTTTCCGCCCGCCGGCGCAGCATGTGGGGACAGCGGGGACAGTGGGGACATCGACCCCGTACTCATTGATATCCTCCACAAGTTGCTCCCTCGGCTTGGGAACGGTGGCAGTGATGTAATTAAAGCCCTTCGTTTGCAGCGCCGTGTCTTCGTTTGTCTCCGCACCGGGAAGGGTGGTAATTAACGGGGTTGGGCGTTGTCCCCAGGTAGCAAAGTCTGATCCCACTGCACCGCCCATGGGGTGACGTGGGGAGGAAGAGAAGAAGGAGGAAGGACGGGGGGGATGAAGGCTGCAATGCTCGCCATGGGGCCGACGGGTTTCGGGGTGCTGGGGGCGATGGGGCTGGCGCTGAGCTGCGGGGCAGCAGGTAGGATGTGGGGCAGCGTGGGGTTTTTGGGGTGAAGCATGGGGGGTTTTAGGGCGCAGCATGGGCTTTCCAGGGTGCAACGTGTGGGTTTGGGGGTGAAGCATGGGGGGTTTGGGGGTGCAGCATGAGTTTTTTGGGTGCAAAATGGGGTTTTTGGGGTGCAACGTGGGTTTGGGGGCACAGTGTGAGTTTTTAGGGTGCAACATGGGGTTTTAGGGTACAGTGTGGGGCTTTGGAGTGCAGCATGGGCTGCTGCATGTATTCATAGTGCACAATGTGGGGTTCTTGGGGCGCAGTGTGAGTTTTTAGGGTACAACGTGGGATTTCTGGAGTGCACTATGAGCTTTCAGGGTACAACATGAGGTATTTGGGGCATAGCATGGGGTTTTAGGGTGCAGCCGGGGCTTTGGGGTGCAGCCCCAGCGCTGTGCCCACCCCGTGCCCCCAACGCAGGCGCCTTCGTGGTGCACGTGGCCAGCTCCTGCCCGCTGACAGCCAACGGCTCCCTGGGGGGCTTCGACCTCACCGTGGCCTTCAACAAGAACCCCCTGGTGTGCTACGACCCCGACGCCCACACCTTCTACCCCTGTGACGGGGGGCTGCTACACAACTTTGCCACTTTTGTCGCCTTCATCCTAAATGATAATGCCACGTGGGTGCAGCGTGCAGAGGCGCGCAGACAGGCGTGCACTGAGCTGTCTGCACAGTTCTGGGCACAGACAGCACTGCGGAGGAGTGAGCACTGCTGCATGCAAGTGGAGCGTTGCAAACGGGGGGCATTGCAAGGAGTTGTTGCATGGGGGTGTTGCAACGGGGTGATGCACAGCTGGGCATTGCAGGGGGCGCTGCACGGGGATGTTGCAAAGGGAATTGCATGGGGACATCATGCAGGGGGTTGAATGGGACTTTGCTTGGGGACATTCCAAAGCAATGGAGTGGGAGATTGCAAAGGGACGTTGCATGGGGACTTTGCACTGAGCATTGCAAGGGATGCACATGAGAAATTTGCATGGGGAAAGCACAGAATGCAGCATGGGGTCGTTGCATGCAGAATTGAGAGGGACTTTGCACAGGGAAATGCAAAGGGGCGTCACAAGGGGACATGGCACGGGACGTTCTAGGGGGCGTTGCATGGGGACACCCAAAGGGAACGCAAAGGGACGTTGCGTGGGGACATTGCAAACAAATTGGGTGGGAGATTACGCTGGGACGTTGCATGGGGATGTGGCATAGGGTGATGCACCTGCACGATGCACGGGGACATTGCATGGACTGTCCCACCAGCCACCCTGCAGGGTGACAGAGGGGACCGTCCCCAGCTCTGACCGTCCCCCCTTTGCTGCAGCACCACCCCAGGTCCGCATCGTCCCCATCCGCATCTCCAATGACCCCGACACCGTCCGCCTCATCTGCCACGTCTGGGGCTTCTTCCCACCTGCAGTGACCATCCAGTGGCTGCAAAACGGCCTCGTGTTGGCCTCGGATGACACCGAACTGCTGCCCAACGGCGACTGGACCTACAGGACACAGACGACGCTTAGGGCCAGCACTGCGGCGGGGAGCACCTACACGTGCTCAGTGTGGCACTCCAGCCTGGAGCAGCCGCTACAGGTGGACTGGAGTGAGTTTGGGGACGGGGATGTGGCACCCGGCCCCCACAGTCCCCCATGGCTCATTCTGCTGTTCCCACAGGTCCCAATTTGTCTCTGGGAATGATGGCGCAGGTGGCAGTGGCGGCCATGGTGCTGACCTTGGGGTTGGTGGCATTCAGCGCTGGGGTTTTCAGCTTCTGTCAGCGGCCACAGGGTGACGGATGGGGACACGGTGCTGGGGATGTGTGTGACACCAAGGATCTGTTGTCCAGCGTGGGGTGTCCCTCCTCATTAATCATCTTCTGTGCGGCAGGTCCTGATGCTGGTTCCAGTCCCCATCCTGATGCGGGTTGTGATTCCAGTCCTGGTCCTCAAAATGATCCCCGTCCAAGTTCTGGTCCCCATCCCGGTCCTGGTCCTCATTGTGGTTCTGGTCCCAGTCCTGGTCCTGGTCCTCATTCTGCTTCTGACCCCCACCCCGGTCCCGGTCCCCAACCCAGTCCTGGTCCTCATTCTGCTTCTGACCCCCACCCGGGTCCTGGTCCCCATCCCAGCCCTGGTCCTCATTCTGCTTCTGACCCCCACCCTGGTCCTGGTCCCCATCCCAGTCCTGGTCCCGGTCCTGGCACTACTCCTGGTCCCTATCCCTGACCCTGGTCCCGGTTCCCATCCCGATGCCAGTCCCAGTCGTGTTCCCCATCCTGGTCCTGTTCCCCAGTTTGGGACCTCAATGACCGGAAGTCCCATGTCCCAGCATGGGGACCCCCAATTTGGGGTGAGGGGTTCTCACCCCCCAATAAAACCATCTGCAACCCCAGCCTCGCTCTAATTCTCGTTCCCACGTTGTGTGGGTGGGGCTCCCAGTGCTCCCAGTGCTCCCAGTGCTCCCAGCCGTCTATGTCCCCTAAGCGTCGGCTCCGCTTCATTCTGCTCCGGTAACAGATGACGCTACCGCGACGCCGTTTCTGATTGGCTGCTCTGTGCCCCCCCCCCCCCCCCCCCGTCCCCCGTCCCCCCCCGCCCCACATCCGTGAATGGGGGGGAAGTGGAGTGGAGGGAGGGGGGGGCCGCCCCCCCAACCCCTCCCGCTCCCCCCTCCGCGATGTTGGTGCTGCTGGGGCTGCTGCTGGGAGCGCGGGGGGCAGGTGGGGGCTGGGGGTTGGGGTGGTTGGGGAGGGGGGGCTCTGCTTAATGAGACTCTGGTGGGGGGGGCGTGGGGGATCTCTGCTTTATGGGTTTGTGGGGAGGGATTTGGAGGGACTCTGGGGGGGTTCTGGGGGGATTCTGCTCTATGGGATCATGGTAGGGGCTTGGGGGGGCTCTGCTTAACGGCATTGTGGGAGGGGGGGGCATTGGGGATCTCAGCCTTTTAAGACTTTGGGGATGATTTGTGGGAGTCTCAGCTTTTGGGATATTGGGGCCACTTTGGGGTGGTCTCAGCCCTCAGGACCCCCAGGGAGGGCTTTAGGGCGGGCTCAGCCTTTTGGGATAATGGCGTCCTTTTGGGGGGAGGGTCTCAACTTTATGGGATGTTGTGCACAGTTTGGAGGGGGACTCAGCTCTGAGGGATATTGGGGACAATTTGGGGGATCTCAGGGCTTTGGTACTCACGGGAGGATTTTGGGATGATGGGGGACCTCAGCCTTTTGGGTTGCTAGGGATGATTTGGGAATGCTCGGCCTTATGGGATGGTGGGGGCACTTTGTGGGGAGCTCAGCTTTGTGGGGTATTGGGGCCACTTCGGGTTGTCTCAACCCTTAGGACTCCCAGCAAAGGCTTTAGGGATCTCATGGGATCCCAGTGTTGAGCTCAGCTCACTGTTGCGTCCCCACGGGGACCTCTGGGGGGCTCCAAATGGGGATGGGGTCACTGCCAGCACTGCCACCTCCCCGCTGTCCCCTCAATTCAGGTGCCTTCATGGTGCACATGGCCAGCTCCTGCCCGCTGGCAGCCAATGGCTCTCTGCTGGGCTTTGACCTCACTGTGGCCTTCAACAAGAACCCCCTTGTGTGCTACGACCCCGACGTCCGCCGCTTCAACGCCTGCGATTGGAGGCTGCTGCACAACGTGGCTGGACGGATTGCCAGTGCCCTCAACAACGGCAGCACCTGGGTGCAGCGCGCAGAGGCGCGGAGACGGGCGTGCAGCAAAGTGGCTGCACAGTTCTGGGCACAGACAGCGCTGCGGAGGAGTGAGCATTGCAAATGGGGCTGCATGGGGCGTTGCACGGAGGTGGTGTTGCATGGGGCGTTGCATGGGGACGTTGCATGAGGATGTTGTATAGCAATGATGCATAGCAATGATGCATGGGGTGTTGCACGGGGATGTTGTTGCATGGAGTCATTGCATGGGGCACCGCATGAGGGTGGTGTGTTGAGTGTTGCTTGGGGTTCTCAAGCAGGGGGATGTTGCATGGAAAAGTTGCACGGAGAATTGCACAGGGGTGTTGCAAAGCACATATGGAAGACTGCACAGGGGTGCTGCAAAGCATAATGCATGGGGATGTTGTATGGAGGATTGCACGGGGGCTTTGCTGAACATTCTGTGTGGGGCATTGCTTAAGGGTCCCAAGCATGGGGATGCTGCAAGGAAAAATTGCACAGAATATTGCTCGGCGTGTTGCATGGAGTTTGCTGCACGGGGATGTTGCATGGCGCACTGTAGGGTAGTTTTGCAGAGCACACTGCATTGCACATTGCACAGAGGAATGCACCGGGCATCTCCCGGCTGTTGCAGAGGACGTCCCATGAGGTATTGCAGCAGACAAAGCACAGAGCTTGCACAGAGCATGGGGACATCCTGTGGGGATGTGGCACAGAGCATTGCGTGGGGAATCCTACAGGGGAGATGGGGAAGTTGCACAGTGCGTTGCATGGGGCGTTGCACAGAGGAAGCATTGCAGAGAATGGGGCAGGGGCCGTCCACGCCTCCTGCTGCTCACCGTCCCTGTCCCTGCTCCTGCTCCAGCCCAGCCCCAGGTCCGCATCGTCCCTGCACAGACATGGAACCCCAGCGTGCCCATCCGCCTCACCTGCCACGTGTGGGGCTTCTACCCCCCCGAGGTGACCATCATCTGGCTGCACAACGGGGACATCGTGGGGCCCGGAGACCACTCACCCGTGTCCGCCATCCCCAATGGGAACTGGACCTACCAG
This sequence comes from Tetrao urogallus, assembly GCF_951394365.1. NCBI lineage: Eukaryota > Metazoa > Chordata > Aves > Galliformes > Phasianidae > Tetrao > Tetrao urogallus. The sequence continues at coordinate 98,381 of NC_136850.1, read as the reverse complement.
ACACAGGCGGCCCTTTCAGTGGCCCCAGAGCTGGGAGACACCTACACGTGCTCAGTGCAGCACGCCAGCCTGGAAGAGCCCCTCCTGGAGGACTGGCGTGAGTTGGGGTCGATGGGGTGACACGGGGACAGCGGTGTCCTTGCTGTGTCACTGCTGGCTGTGTCCCTGCAGGTCCTGGGCTGACAGTAGAGGTGACTCTGATGGTGGCTGTGGCCACTGTCACGATGGTGCTGGGGCTCGGCTTGCTTCTCACTGGTGTCTACTGCTGGCGGGCCCAGCCCCCTGCCCCAGGTGGGTGCTTGGGAGGGATCCTGAGGGGCTCCACGGACCTCTAAGGGATCTCTGTGGGGTTCCTATGGGTCCCTGTGGGTTGCTGTGGATGTTTTATTCTCTATGGGTCCCTGTGGGGTCTCTGTTGATCCCTATGGGTTGCTGTGGGGCCTCTGTGGGTCTCTCTATTGGCCTCTGTGAGGTCTCTACTGGTCTCTATGTGTCCCTATGGATTTCTATGTGTTCTCTGTGGGTCATATGAGTCTCTATGGGATGTGACCATGTGTGACAAGAGCCCCACTCATCCCTCCCATTCCCTCACTTTTAGGTTACACCCCACTTCCGGGTCACAACTACCCTTCAGGTGAGTGTCCCCAGCCTGTCCCTGTCCCATTGCCATCAATAAGGGCTGAGTGACCCTATCTCTCACCCCATAGTGACCCCCTCTCTCACTCCATGTCCCCGCAGGCAGCATCTGATGGACACCTTCTGTCACCCACTGTCCCTGTGTGTCCCCATCCCCAACCCTGAGCCATGGTGCTGACATTAAAGACACTCTGCAACCAACGCCTCTGTTGGTGTCTCTGTGAGTTTATTGGGACTGGTTGATGTCACCGGGGAGAGGTTGTTTGGGGTCATCGCGTCCATGATGGTGACAATGAGTGACATCGTGCATGGGGAGATGTCTGGGTGCTTGTGGGGTCTGTGTTTCAGGGCCAGTTCTGCTCAGTGCCTCCATAAGTGACCTGGATAGAGGTCATGAGTTGCCCTAATTAAGCAGGGGACAAAATTGAACTGAGCCATTGACTCAGGGTTGGAGTGTTATCCCAGAGGATTCTTCGGCCCTCTGTGCCTCTCCGAGTCCAACGGCTCCGTGCTGGAAGAAGCGCTCCATGCACCCCACACCCAGGAGATTCATCACAGCCCCCCGGCCGTGCTCTGACTGTCGGCTCCTTCCCTTCCCACCGACCCCCTGCAAAAGCCCTCGGCCTCCTCCCCTGCTCAGGAACACGGCCCCTTTGGGACACAGCCCTGCTGCCCGCTCGGTATTCGGGGGGGCCCGGGGGGTCCCACACCGCTCCCGTCCTCTGCCCCGCTCCGCGCTTTCGCTTTCGATTTCCGATCCACGGGAGCGCATTCTGCCTGGCGCCCGGTGACGTCACGCAAGCTCACGTCCGCCATTGGCGGGGCGGAGGCGGAGGAACCAATGGGGGCGCACTGCGGGACAGAGGGGCGTCCCAGAACCTGGAGGAGGCGGAGCGGTGCGGAGCGGTGCGCAGCGATGGGGCCGTGCGGGGCCCTGGGCCTGGGGCTGCTGCTGCTCGGCGCCGTGCGCGGGGCGGCGGGCGGTGAGTGCGGCCGGACCGGGACCCCCCCCTGCCCGTAACCCCAGCCCGGGGCTGTGCCCGTGGGACCCCCATCCACGGCTCACGGCCCCGCTGCGCTCCGGCCCCGCAGAGCCGCACTCCCTGCGGTACTTCCACACCACGATGGAGGATCCCGGCCCCGGGCTGCCCTGGTTCGTGTCTGTGGGGTACGTGGACGGCGAGATCTTCGTGCACTATGACAGCACCGCGCGGAGGTACGTGCCCCGCAAAGAGTGGATGGCGGCCAACATGGACCAGCAGTACTGGGACGAACAGACGGAGATCTTACAGAGCAATGAGCGGGTTTACCGTGTGAACCTGAACACACTGCAGGAACGCTTCAACCAGAGCGGCGGTGAGCACGGCCGGGGCCGCGGCTCCGTGGGTGCGGGGCGGGGCTCCATGGCGCAGTGCCGCCCGCGCCCCCCAGGCCTGGCCCTGCCCGGCGGCACCGTGCCGGCGCTGCCCGTCACAGCCGCACCGAGCTCGGGGTGTCGCGTCGCGGGGGACCCCAACCCCTCCCCACTGCAGTGGGACCCCGGAGCCGGAAGGGCTCCTCATCCCCTGCCCGGCTGTGTTGCAGGGTCTCACACAGTGCAGCGGATGTTCGGTTGTGACATTCTTGAGGACAGCACCACACGGGGATATAATCAGCATGCCTATGATGGGAGAGACTTCATTGCCTTCGACAAAGACACGAAGACGTTCACTGCGGCAGTTCCAGAGGCAGTTCCCACCAAGAGGAAATGGGAGGGTGAGGGGAGTGAAGCTGAGAGGTTGAAGTATTACCTGGAGGAAACCTGTGTGGAGTGGCTGCGGAGATACGTGGAGCACGGGAAGGCAGAGCTGGGCAGGAGAGGTGAGGGGGGGCCGCGGTGTGGGGCGGGGGCTCAGCATGGGGAGCTCAGCCCGGCCCTCACTGCCGCCTGCCCGCAGAGCGGCCCGAGGTGTGAGTGCGGGGGAAGGAGGCCGACGGGGTGCTGACCTTGTCCTGCCGCGCTCACGGCTTCTACCCACGACCCATCGTCGAGTGGATGAAGGACGGTGCGGTGCAGCACCAGGACACCCACACGGGGGGCGTCGCGCCCAACAGCGATGGCACCTACCACACCTGGGTCACCATCGATGCACGACCGGAGGACAGGGACAAGTACCAGTGCCGCGTGCAGCATGCCAGCCTGCAGCAGCCCGGCCTCTACTCGTGGGGTGAGTGAGGTGCTGTGGGGCTGGGGGGCTCCGGGCTGCCCCTTCCCCTGCTGACGACCCCGCTCTCCCCCAGAGCCGTCAGAGTCCAACCTGGTCCCCATCATGGTGGGGATGATTGTTGCCATTGCGGCCATCGCCATCGTGGTTGGTGTTGGATTCCCCATCTACAGAAGCCATGCAGGTAAAAGCAGAAGGGTGCAGGAGGACAGCGGGGGCAGTGGGGGGATCTGAGGTTCCCTTAGGAGCCTCCATCCTGGCTGTGATGTGAACCTGTGCTGATGCATCTCTCTGTGTGCAGGGAAGAAAGAGAAGGGCTACAGCATTGCTTCTGGTGAGTGATGAGGGCACAGCTGTCCCCCACCTCTCTCTGGTGCCAGGGCGGTCCTGGGGCCCCTACTTTCTTCCAGGTTCCCATTCCTGGTGCTTGGGGCTGCTCCATGCCCCATAGTGAGTGCAGGGGGGCTCATGGCTGCTTTTTCCTTACAGCAAAGGATGGTGGATCCAAAGGCTCAGCTGCAGGTGCGGTGTGGGGCTGGGGGTTGGGAGGGGTCCCTGTGCTCTCTGTGGTTCTGCCCCCAGGGCTGGGCTGTGCTGGGGTTCTGCAGGGAGACCCCCGGAACAGAGGGTTGGGGTGGGAATGCAGTCCCATGGGACACCATCTCTTCTCATCCCCACAGGGAGCGACCGCCCCGTCATCTGAGTGCTGTGCTTCAGCCTGCAAGGGGAAGGCTGTCCCCACCAGCGTTTGGGGTTGGTGATGGACACAGCCCCATCCTCTCAATCTCACACATCCCCCTCTGCTTTCAGTGCTGACTGTTAGCTTTGCTTGCACTGCTTCCTATGAAATAAACTGATGCGTGTTCTGTGCTCAGCTTGCCTGCCGTGTGCTCCATGCTGTGGTTGGAGATGGGGTGGCGAGAGGGCTGTGTCCTGGTTTGGCTGCTCAGGGTGCTGAGTACCTGCTGCCCTGCTGCTTTGCTCCGCCTGCTGCTCAATCCCCCTATGTTTCCCCCCCCCCCATCACCTCCCCTCTGTGACCCCATGCTGATGGCTGCCTGCTCCCCGTCCTGGATGAGCTCTGGTTTTCCCAATGCCATCCCTGTGTGCTGGGATCTCCTTGCTCCTCCTCCCTGCTGTCCCTGCATCTATTCTCCCTGTGCCCCCAGCTGGGTGTCCTGCAGCACTTCCTCCCTGCCCCCATCCTGCTGCCTCTCTAATCCTCACCCTTGCCCACTCCACATCCCTCATCCCTCCCTTCCCCAAGCTCTCATGTCCCTGTTGTGCCCCCTTCCCCTGCTGCTCTGTGTCCCCCAGCATTGTGCCCTACGCTGAAATAAATATGATTGTTCTGCTGCCCTCCAGCCCTCTCCTAGTTTCTTTCCCCTCAGCTGGGTGTTGCTGGGGGCTCTGCTCTTCCCACTGGGGGGGTGTAGGGGAGGGTCTGGGGATCCCTCACTCTCCCTGCACTTCCTATAGCATTGGGACTCCCGACCCTGAGATCCCAACACACCCAGGTAGAAACATGCAGTTTTATTCCCAGTTCTGTGTCACACCGCTGGCCTGGTGTAGGAGATCCAGACGTCCTCCAGCTGGAGGTGGCCCTGCAGACCTGTGCTCAGCCTGCCAGCAGGCTGCTCTGGACCATGGCTGGGGATGGTGTGGGGGGGGCCAGGGGGACAAGTCCCAGTTCAGCTGCTCTGGGCACAGATGTGGCCCCACGCTGATTACTTACCCCCTCCCCTCATCCCTCCTCTGCCCACTCCACACTCTTTGCTCACCACTCCATCACACACTGCTGCTCCCTCCTCCCCCTGCGTTCACCCTCGCACTCCCTGTGGTATCTGCATGGCTTTCATGCGGATACATGGCTGGAAATTGTCCCACTTTGGGTTGAGCTGTGCCTCCCCCCCACAGCGTACAGTGCTGCTCCAACCACATTTTGAAGGCAAACACTCGGCTTCCATAACCAACCATGCACTGAGGCTGAGCTGCCCACACCCCACGTCCCAACTCGCTCCTCTACAAAGCATCTCCACTTTATTCCATACAAATCCCAGAGCACCCCACGCTTCCCATCCTGCAGCTGGGAGAAGAGCCAGCCACTGCTCCCCGCGTCCCATCGCATCCCACTCCAGTTGCCCTATGGTTGTCAGCGCTGTAGCAGCCGGCTGTAGGGTCCACCGCGGGTCCTCAGCTCGGCGGGTGTCCCCATCTCTGCCACCGTGCCGTGCTCCAGCACCACAACGCGGTCAGCCTTCTCCAGCATCCGTGGTTGGTGGGTGATGAGCAGCACCGTCCGGTCCCCCCTGTTCCGCACCCACTGCTGCAGCTGTAGGACGCACAGATGCCCATCAGCATGCACTGTAGGGCCGGACCTTCCCCCCTGCACGCTGCTCAGTGCTCACCGCCGCATCGCCGTCCCCATCCAGAGCGCTGGTGGCTTCGTCGAGGATGAGGACGGTGGGACGCCGCACCAAAGCGCGGGCGATGGCGATGCGCTGCTTCTGCCCCGCCGACAGCTGCCCTCCTCTCTCCCCTACATCTGCAGGACGGGGTGGGGATGAGTGCGCTCAGACACCCGGGTCCCCCCCCTGCTCCCTGCACTCACCGGTGCTGAAGCCTTGCTCCAGGGCAGAGATGAATTCCAAAGCACCCGCGGCCCTCACAGCTGCTATGATGTCCTCCTCCTCGCAGTCCTCCATCCCATAGGCAATGTTATCCCGAATGGAGCCGGAGAAAAGCACGGGTTCCTGCCCCACCAGTGCCACCTGCCCCAAGGAAGATGCTGAGCCCCAGCACCACTCGCTGTGGCCACAACTCCTCCCTGCCCCTCACCTGGCGGTGCAGGTAGCGGTGCTCATAGTCCCGCAGCGGCACCCCCGTCCAGCAGCACCTCCCCAGCCCCGGGCTCATAGAATCTCTCCAGCAGTGCCACGCAGGTGCTCTTCCCGCTGCCATTCAGCCCCGCCAACGCTGTCACCTCACCAGGGCGCAGCTCAAAGGTGACATCTTGCAGTACGAGGCGCTCGGGGCAAGTGGGATAGGCGAAGGACACACGATGGAAGGTGATGTGGCCCCGCAGCTTGGTGGGCACATAGGTGCCACCGGTGCCCACAGCTCGCTCCTGGTCCAGGTAATCGAAGACCTTGCAGGCGGCCACCGCGTTGCTCAGAAGGTCACCATAGGAATATGCCAGCGCCTGCATGGCACAGCTGTGACCCCCAGGCACAGCACCCACAGTAGGGACACACGGATGTGGCCACAATCATGGGGATCCGGTGGCAGAGGACGCACTGCCCCCGACCTCACCTGCACACAGCGGCCAGCCTTAGTCTGGTAGAGGATGAAGGCAACGAGGCTGCCAGCAGTCAGGGTCCTCTCGCGGAGCTGCTGGTGCCCACAGTACAGCACCAGAGCCTGCACGGCCAACTGCAGCGCCTGCAAGGATGGGGCTGAGCGGGGATGTCCCCATCCCACATGGACACCAAGATGTCTCCTCATGCCAGCCTCACCCGCTGGACGAGGAGAAAAATGGCCTTCTCTGTGTCCCGCTGGTCCCGCAGCTGCAGGGTCTTGTCGAGTGCCTGCCTGTAGCGGTGCTCCTCCTCCTCCTCGCCATTGAACACTCGTACTGTCTCAATGGAAGAGATGGACTCCTGCACTGCCGCTCCAGCATCGGCCGCTGCATCCAGCAAGCACAGCCCGCTGCAGCAGCTGGGGGGAACAGTGGCTGTCAGCACGCATGGCATGGCCAAGTCCTCGCCATCCCACTTCCATTCCTGCCCTGCTGTTTTCTGCCATCTCATACTGGCTGTGCTGGACCCACGATCCCCATCCTGCTCTCCTGCTCTTCCCACTGTTGCTATCCCACTGCTGTTTTCTCCATCCCTGCCACCCCATCCCCACCATCCCAACCCCTGCCATCACCTGGTGCCGGGTGTTGTAGACTTTCCGCGCGGCGACGGCAAGCGGCACTTCGAGCAGCGCCAGCATCGTCAGGCGCGGGGACAGCCCCAGCATGAAGGCACAGAGCCCCAGCACCTGCCCCAGGTTCCTCAGCATGACGTTGATGTTGAGTGCCAACACGTTGCTTGCCAGCGTCACGTCGTTGGTCATCCGGGAGGCCAACTCGGCTGCGGGGTTGAATGGGGTGAGCTGGGGTATGGCGTGGGGACAGGGACAAAAGTGCCCCCAGTCTGTACCTGCTGTGGTCTTCTGGAAGAAGGCGAGGTCCCGGTACACCAGGCTGGAGAAGAGCTGGTCACGGGTGCGCAAAACGAAGCGGAACCTGATGAAGGAGAAGAGCCCACCACGGCAGCCGGCAAACAGCGAGCTGGGAAGGAATTGGGGGTTGAACTCAAAACCCATCAGGGGTCAGTGGAGAGCACAGAACCCTTCAGACAATCACTAAGAGTCAACAAAGAGCCCCAAACCCATCAAACAACCACCAAAGGTCAATGGAGACCCCAAAACCCAGTAGGGTTGGAAGGGATCTGGGAATGGAGACCCTAAAAGCCATCAGACAACAATGAGCAGTTGGTGGGTCTAGGGACAGAGGTGCCTAAATTCACTACACAATCAATAGGGGTTGGCCAAATCTGGGGATGAAGACCCCAGATGCTCTTAGATTACCACCAAGAGTGAATGGAGACCTCAAAAGCAATCAAATGACCACCAGGAATGGAAAGAGACCCTCAAGCCCATCTGATGGTGGATGAAATTTTGTGGAGGGATGTGGGGTCCCTACCTGCTGGCAGAGGCCAGGCACATGAGGCCGACAGCAGCGGTGAAGGCGGCGAGGCCGTCCCCATGGCGGAGGACATCCAGGGCTCTCCCGGTGCAGTAAGGCACTGAGGTCTCACCCAGCGCAGCCAAAGCGAGGAAGAGGAAGGCGCAGCTGAGGAAGGGCCACTCAGGCCAGGCAAGGGCCAGCAGCCGCCTCAGGGGCACCCAGGCCTCTGCCTCCTTCGCCCCCACAGCTACAGTGGGGACCAGGAGGCTCCAGGTGAGCAATGCCACCACGGCTGTCCCATGGGTCAGCACCAGCCAGGACGGTGTGGCCGTGGCCAGCAGCACCGGGGCGGCTCCAGGCAGCCCACGTAGCCCGTAGGGTCAGGAAGATGGCCGGGCCCAGACTCAGCAGCACCGCAGCCCCGTGGGGTCCCCTGGGGGCCAGCAGCCTCCCGGCCCCCCCCAGCACCAGAAGGCGCAGCCCGGCTTCCAGCCAGGAGCCCACCCGGCCCAACTGAGCCAGTGCTGGGAAGAAGTGGGCCAGGGCCAACATGAGGGCCAGGTCGGCCAGGAGCAGCGTGCATGACAGGCGCAGAACGTGGGGCCGCATCACCATGGCTGCGGGGTGGGGACCCCCAGAGCCTCTGATGCACAGCAGGACCGGGTGGGCTCCTCGGGGTGCTCCTAACGCGGGTTCTCAGCTCCCCTCAGCACCTGGAACACACAGCAGTGATTTGAGAATGGCCCCCCCTTCCAGCCCGGCTCCCCACGGACCCTCCTGGAGCACACACCAGCAGCCACCGAACCCCTTCAGCCCCCTCCAGTGGCCACCAAACCCCTCCAGTCCCCACCAGTTCCCCGCCAGCCCCTCGACAGTCCCCACCAGTAACCACCAGTCCCCACCAGTCCCCACCAGTCCCCATCAGCCCCTACCAACCCCCTCCAGCCCCTCCGGCCCCTCACCGCCGCCGCTCTCCATCCCCTCCCCGCTCCGCCGTTACTTTCATTTTCAATTTCCCCGCCCCTCTCCAAACTGCCGTGTTCCGACTTGCCTGGCAACTGATGATGCAACACCGCTTCGACCAATGAGCGGCGCCGCTGCTGCACCGCCTCAGCCAATGAGCGACGCTCTGGTTTCCGAGAAGCTGAGGCCGCTGCCGGGCATTGGGATCGAGGCCGGAGTGGAATCGGGGTCGCGACAGGAGCGATGGGCGCGGGTCGCCGCCTCCTCCTCTCGCTGAGCCCCGAGCGCCGGCGCTGCGCCGCGGTGATTGGTCTGATGGCGGCCTCGGCACTGGGTACGGGGCGGGGGGAGTGGGGGTGGGATCGGAGTGGGATTGGGGTTTGAATGAGGATGGGGTTGTAGTGGGGACGGGGATAAGGGTGGGGATGGGGATGGGATAGGATGGGGATGGAGATAGCCATGGAATAGGGTGGGCAATGGGAATGGGGTTGGGATGGAATGGGAATGGTGTGGGTTTGGAACTGGGATTGGGTAGGAGGGGGTGGGAATAGGGAAAGGAATGGGAACTGGGTCTGGGTTTGGGATGGGGATGGAATGGGGACTGAAGATGGTGTGGGAATGGGGATGTGATGGAGTGGGGATGGAGATGGGATTGGGGTGGGGGGTACAGCCAACTGGAGGGCAACACTTTGGGGGTTCCCCTCTGAGATTTGGGGGTGCAGCACCAAACTGGGGGTGCAGCACAGAACTTCCAGGGCACCGTCCCTTGGGGGGTCCCCGTGCCCTGACCCTGCTGCGGTGACAGGCGAGATGGCTGTGCCCTACTACATGGGACGTGCGAGCGACTGGGTGGCCCGTGAGGACGAGCTGGCGGCCATCCTACCCATGGTGCTGCTGGGCCTCAGCAGGTATTGGCATGGGGGGGGACGTGGTGTGAGCGGAGGGCAGCACAGGACCCCCTGACACCTCACTGCCACCACAGCGCTGTCACCGAGCTGGTGTGCGATGTGACCTTCGTGGGGACGCTGAGCCGCACGCAGAGCCGCCTGCAGCGCCGTGTCTTCGCTGCCGTCCTGCGGCAGGACATCGCAGAGCTGCGAGCCGACGGGGCCGGTGAGGGGCACCGGGCTGGGAGGGGACGTGGGGATAAGTTCAGGTGGCACTGACGGTGCTGTCACCCGGCAGGGGATGTGGCCACGCGGGTGACACGGGACGCAGAGGACGTGCGCGAGGCGCTGGGCGAAGCGCTGAGCCTCCTGCTCTGGTATCTGGCACGCGGCGTCTGCCTCTTCACCACCATGGCCTGGCTGTCCCCGCGCATGGCGCTGCTCACCGCGCTGGCGCTGCCGCTGCTGCTGGCCCTGCCCAGGGCTGTGGGGCACTTCAGGCAGGTATGGGCTGCTGTCTGCACCTCCACGTGCCTTTGGTCACCACCATGTGCCCGCTGTGCCATTCATGTGCCCGGTGTCACCATCACATACTCATTGTCCTCCATGTGCCCACTGTCCTCTCCATGTACCCACCATCCTCCTGCCTGTTGTCCCCTCTGTGTGACCATTGTCCCTCCATGTGCCCACCTGCCCGTTCCATGTGTCCGCTATCACTGCCACGTGCTCACTATTCCTTATGTGTGAACATTATCTTCTCCACATCAGTACTGTCCTCTGCACATCCCCACCTCTGCGCACCCACCGTCCCTTGTATGTCCTCTCCATTCCTTCCACTCTATCACCTCCATACATGCACTGTCCCCTCCCCAGCCCCCATTCCCCTTCCACCCGCCCTGCAGTGACACTGCTGTCCCCAGGCCCTGGCACCACAGATGCAGAAGGCGCAGGCCCGGGCCAGCGAGGTGGCAGTGGAGACTTTCCAGGCCATGGCCACCGTGCGCAGCTTCGCCAACGAGGACGGGGCGGCTGCACACTACCGGCAGCACCTGCAGCAGAGCCACCACCTGGAGAAGAAGGATGTGGCCCTCTACACCGTCTCTGTGTGGACCAGCGGTGTACGGGATGGAGTGGCTCAATAGCACGGGGATTTGATGGGATGGGGTTGGGGGATGTGGGGATGTGATGGCATTGAGATGTCAGGAGATGGGGACAGCATGCCGAGGGGCTGGGGGCCATAATGGCACGGGGGTGGCAGGGGATATGATGGCATGGGGACTGTGGGATGTGGATATGATGGCACAGGGACATCAGGATGTGGCAGGCACAACATTGACAGTATGGGGAGGTGACAGAGTGGGGCTGGGAACTTGGTGTCCCATGGGGAGGTGTCCCCTGGTGACCTCATGGCATCCTCAGTTCTCAGCGTTGGCCCTGAAGGTGGGGATCCTCTACTATGGGGGGCAGCTGGTGGCTGCAGGGACCATCAGCACTGGGGACCTTGTCACCTTCCTCCTCTACCAGATGCAGTTCACTGATGTTGTGGAGGTGAGCCAGAGGGGATGCCCACGTCCCCGTGTCCCCATGTCCCCATGTCCCCCCGCCACATCCCCTTGCCCTCCCGGCTGTATCACCGCGCTATCCCCAGGTCCTGCTCCGCTATTACCCCACACTGACAAAGGCTGTGGGCTCTTCGGAGAAGATCTTTGAGTTCCTGGACCGGAAGCCACAGGTCGCACCCTCAGGGACAATGGCACCCAGTGACCTGCAGGGCCACCTCCAGCTGGAGGATGTCTGGTTCTCCTACCCCGGGCGCCAGGAACCCATCCTCAAGGTGGGCACAGGGGACATGGGGACGTGGTGGGACAGTGTGACAGGTGTGGGGACACAGTGGGGAGATACAGGGACATAGGAACATGATGGACAGGGCGTGAACATATGAAACAAGGAGATGCATGGAGGGGATGGTATGGGGGTGTCGCAGAGGAACACGAGGATGTGGCATTGAGGGTGCAGGGACATGGCGCATGGTGGGGATGTGGCACAGGGACATGATGAGTGACACAGAGACGTGGTGGGGAGGGCATGGTGTGTAGGTGTGATAGCAGAGGTGTGGAAACAAAACAAGGGATCGGGGGGGGGGGGGGGGGAGAGTGTGTGTGGGGGGGAGAGCAGGGACAGAAGGACACAGCAGGAAGGCCTTGGGGCCATGAAGGGCTGGGTACAGGGACACCGTGGGTGTGACATCTGTGTCCCCAGGGCGTATCGCTGGAGCTGCGCCCTGGGGAGGTGCTGGCGCTGCTGGGACCCCCGGGTGCAGGGAAGAGCACTCTGGTGGCCCTGGTGTCACGCCTGCACCAGCCCACGGCCGGGCGCCTGCTGCTGGACGGCCACCCCCTCCCCAGCTACCAGCACTCCTACCTGTGCCGCCAGGTGAGTCACCGCATGTCCCCATGGCTCCTGGTTGTCCCCGTGGGTCACCGAGTGTCATTGCACATCAGCAGCCATCCTCGTTGGGTCACCAGATGTCTGGGTCCCCAGCCATCACCATCGTGTTCCCCAGTGTCCCAGCCAAGTCCCCAGCCATCCTTGCTGTGTCCCCAGCCATGTCCTCAGGTGCCCCTGATACATCCCCAGCCATCCCCATCACCTCCACTGCTGCATCCCCGCCGTGTCCCCGCTGTTCCTCCCACTGCAGGTGGCCGTGGTCCCCCAGGAGCCGCTGCTCTTTGCCCGCTCGCTCCACACCAACATCTGCTATGGGTTGGGGTGCTGCAGCCGGGCACAGGTGACAGCAGCTGCCCGCAAGGTGGGCGCCCACAACTTCATCACCCGCCTGCCCCAAGGCTACGACACAGGTACGGTGTCCCCGCTCCATTCCGTGCCCCCTGCAGGGTTCCCTTCCATCCTGACCCCCCTATCCCTGCAGAGGTGGGCGAGTTGGGAGGACAGCTCTCCGGGGGGCAGCGGCAGGCGGTGGCCATTGCCCGTGCGCTGCTGCGAGACTCCCGCATCCTCATCCTCGACGAGCATAGCAGCGCCCTGGACACTGAGTGCCAGCAGCAGGTGGGATGTCCCCCATGTCCCCACATCCCCCTCAGCCCTGCGTTCCCTCAGTCTGCACTCCGTTCCCCATGGTCCCCACCCCTGGAGGCCCTCAGTCCCTGGCAGTGGCTGGGGACGTCCCACTGACCAGTTCTCCTCCCATAGGTGGAACAGGAGATCCTCGCAGCCAGAGGGTCGGGGTGTGCAGTGCTGATGGTGACGGGCCGGGCAGCCCTGGCAGCGCAGGCACAGCGAGTGGCTGTGCTGGATGGGGGAGAGGTGCGCCAGCAGGGACCCCCCCACGAGGTGCTGCACCCCGGAAGCCCCACGTGGCACCTGCTGCAGGACTGGGGACAACAGGGAGCACCAGGGAAGGGGGACAGAGGGAGTGGGGATGAGGGATAGCAGGAGTTAAGGATGGGGATGGCAGGGGGTGGGGGCAGTGGGAGGTGGGATGGGGACACTGAGCATTGGGACTGAGAACGGGGACACTTAGGGTGGAGGTGGGGACACCAGGACAGCAACAAGGGACCAAAACTGCTGTGCCATGGGCACACAGATGCTGAGCCGGGCGCACTACCATATCATTGCTGTATGACACACAACGGCCACTGCACAGACAGCAGTGTCACTGAGTGCCAGCAGAGCCAGGGGTGTGAGACAGAGCTGGGAATAAAGCTGCATGTTTGTACCCAGGGGTGTTGTGTTGGGATCTCATGGTGGGGAATCCCGGGGCTATAGGAAGTGCAGGAAGAGTGAGGGACCCCCAGATTCCTCTGGCCCTCAGTGGAAAAATCAGAGCCCCCAACAACGCCCAGACAGGGGGAAAGAAACCATGAGAGGGCTGGAGGGCAGCAGAACAATCATATTTATTTCAGTGTAGGGTACAGTGTGGGGAGTACACAGAACCGCAGGGAGAGGGGCACAGCAGGGACATGAATTCGGGGAAGGGAGGGATGAGGGATGTGGAGAGGGCAAGGGTGAGGATTAGAGGCAGCAGGATGGGGGCAGGGAGGAAGTGCTGCAGGACACCCAGCTGGGGGCACAGGGGGAATAGATGCAGGGACAGCAGGGAGGGGGAGCAAGGAGATCCCAGCACACAGGGATGGCATTGGGAAAACCAGAGCTCATCCAGAGACAGGGAGCAGGCAGCCATCAGCATGGGGTCACAGAGGGGAGGGGATGGGGGGGGGGGGGAGAAACATAGGGGGAGTGAGCAGCAGGCGGAGCAAAGCAGCAGGGCAGCAGGTACTCAGCACCCTGAACAGCCAAACCAGGACACAGCCCTCTCACCACCCCATGCCCAACCACAGCATGGAGCACACGGCAGGCAAGCTGAGCACACAACGCTCATCAGTTTATTTCATAGGAAGCAGTGCAAGCAAAGCTAACAGTCAGCATTGAAAGCAGAAGGGGATGTGCGAGGTTGAGAGGATGGGGCTGTGTCCACCACCAACCCAAACGCTGGTGGGGACAGCCTTCCCCTTGCAGGCTGAAGCACAGCACTCAGATGACGGGGCAGTTGCTCCCTGTGGGGATGAGAAGAGATGGTGTCCCATGGGACTGCATTCCCATCCCAACCCTCTGTTCCGGGGGTCTCCCTGCAGAACCCCAGCACAGCCCAGCCCTGGGGGCAGAACCACAGAGAGCACAGGGACCCCTCCCAACCCCCAGCCCCACACCGCACCTGTGGCTGAGCCGTTGGATCCACCATCCTTTACTGTAAGGAAAAAGCAGCCATGAGCCCCCCCTGCACTCACTATGGGGCATGGAGCAGCCCCAAGCACCAGGAATGGGAACCTGGGAGAAAGCAGGGGCCCCAGGACCGCCCTGGCACCAGGCAGAGGTGGGGGACAGCTGTGCCCTCATCACTCACCAGAAGCAATGCTGTAGCCCTTCTCTTTCTTTCCTGCACACAGAGAGATGCATCAGCACAGGTTCACATCACAGCCAGGATGGGGGCTCCTAAGGGGACCTCAGATCCCCCCACTGCCCCCGCTGTCCTCCTGCACCCCTCTGCTTTTACCTGCATGGCTTCTGTAGATGGCAAATCCAGCACCAGCCACGATGGCGATGGCCACAATGGCAATCAGCCCCACCACGATGGGGACCAGGTTGGACTCTGACGGCTCTGGGGGAGAGCGGGGTCGTCAGCAGGGGAAGGGACAGCCCGGAGCCCCCCAGCCCCACAGCCCCTCACTCACCCCACGAGTAGAGGACGGGCGGCTGCAGGCTGGCGTGCTGCACGCGGCACTGGTACTTGTCCCTGTCCTCCGGCCGCGCATCGATGGTGACCCAGGTGTGGTAGGTGCCATCGCTGTTGGGCGCGACGCCCCCCGTGTGGGTGTCCTGGTGCTGCACCGCGCCGTCCTTCATCCACTCGACGACGATGGGCCGCGGGTAGAAGCCGTGAGCACGGCAGGACAAGGTCAGCACCCCGTCGGCCTCCTTCCCCCGCACTCGCACCTCGGGCCGCTCTGCGGGCGGGCGACAGTGAGGGCTGGGCTGAGCTCCCCATGCTGAGCCCCCACCCCACCTCCAGCCCCACACCACGGACCCCCCTCACCTCTCCTGCCCAGCTCTGCCTTCCCGTGCTCCACGTATCTCCGCAGCCACTGCACACAGGTTTCCTCCAGGTAATACTTCAACCTCTCAGCAACGCTCCCCTCACCCTCCCATTTCCTCTTGGTGGGAACTGCCTCTGGAACTGCCGCAGTGAACGTCTTCTTGTCTTTGTCCAAGGCAATGAAGTCTCTCCCATCATAGGCATGCTGATAATATCCCCGGGTGGCGTTGTCCTCAAGAATGTCACAACCGTACATCCGCTGCAATGTGTGAGACCCTGCAACACAGCCGGGCAGGGGATGAGGAGCCCCTCCGGCTCCGGGGTCCCACTGCAGTGGGGAAGGGTTGGGGTCCCCCCGGACGCGGCACCCCGAGCTCGGTGCGGCTGTGACGGGCAGCGCCGGCACGGTGCCGCCGGGCAGGGCCAGGCCTGGGGGGCGCGGGCGGCACTGCGCCATGGAGCCCCGCCCCGCACCCACGGAGCCGCGGCCCCGGCCGTGCTTACCGCTGCTCTGGTTGAAGCGTTCCTGCAGTGTGTTCAGGTCCACACGGACAATCTGCTCACTGCTCTGTTGCCTCTCCGTCTCTCCGTCCCAGTACTGCTGGTCCATGTTGGCCGCCATCCACTCTTTGCGGGGCACGAACCTCCGCGCGGTGCTGTCATAGTGCACGAAGATCTCGCCGTCCACGTACCCCACAACCACGAACCAGGGCAGCCCGGTGCCGGGATCCGTCATAGAGGTGTCGAAGTACCGCAGGGAGTGCAGCTCTGCGGGGCCGGAGCGCAGCGGGGCCGTGAGCCGCGGGTGGGGGTCCCACGGGCACAGCCCCGGGCTGGGGTTACGGGCAGGGAGGGGTCCCGGTCCGGCCGCACTCACCGCCCGCCGCCCCGCACGCGGCGCCGAGCAGCAGCAGCCCCAGGCCCAGGGCCCCGCACGGCCCCATCGCTGCGCACCGCTCCGCGCCCCGCACCACTCCTTCGGCTTTTTGGACTCCTCAGCACCGCCCCGCGCCCCCATTGGTTCCTCCGCCTCCGCCCCGCCAATGGCGGACGTGAGCGTGCGTGACGTCACCGGGCGCCAGGCAGAATGCGCTCCCGCAGGTTGTGAAGTGAAAGTGAAAGCGCGGAGTGGGGGAGGAGAGGGGCGCGGTGTGGGAACCCCCGGGCCTCCGAGCAGCGGGGAACTCGGCTGTGTCCCCACGGGGCCATGTCCTGCCCCCAGGGGAGAGGGCCGAGGGTTTCTGTCGGCCCGACGGGGGCAGTGAGGAGGAGTCATCCTCCATTCCATTCAAGGAGTTGTTTGGGGGGGTCGCGTCCATAGGGTCAGCGGCTCCGTGTCCTGGGGGGGGCGGTGACAATGGTGTCCCCCAGGGCTCCCTTTGGGATCTGTGTCATTTCCCCCCAGCACCCCGCACCACTTCCCCACATCCACGTGGGCCCAGCTGAGGTCGATGCCCTCAGGGTCTGCAGGTGGGCCTTGTTGTCTGCCTCCTGTTAATGATTGATCCCAACCCCGCTGTCCCTGCGCTGCTACCCCCATCTGCCCCACACTGCCGGAGCCATGGGGCTTCACTGGGCCTTCAGCCTCTTCTTCCTCCTCTTCCTCACTCCCTTAATGGATGGCAGCTCCCAGGACCCTGAGTACGGGGTTTTGCGGGTTGGGGTTGGTTGTGGGGTAGCTATGGGACTATGAATGTCTTGCAACGTCTGTGAGGGACTATGGGGCACTGTTGGGGCTGGGGGCAGCTATAGGATTGTGATGTGATGGAGCCTGGTGGGATTGAGGGAGATTTCTGCATGGTTGAGGGGTTATGGGGCCAGAGCTGGGGGGGGTTCCTCTGGGGTCTGGGAGGAACTATGGACCTAAGGAGTATCTGCATGCTTATGGGATCTGGGAGGGCTTATGGAGCAGCTATGGGGCTGGTGGCTCAAGCAGTGTTCCCTCAGGTTGGTGCTGCCATGGGGCTGTTGGTGGCAGCTGTGGGGCCGGTGACGGGGACGGTGACTGCGTGGGCTGAGGGGGACCGTGGGGCCGGGCCCTGCGCCCTCCCAGTCCATTTGGCCCTCGCACCCCATAACAACTTCAACCAGCTCCTGCACATTGAGGTATGGGACACTGTGGGACGTGGGGGGATGTCCCTATGGAGCAGATGGACTCTGGGTGTTCCTGTGGGGTGAGGGGGTTGGGGACACCCCCCGTGGCACACAGGGACATGTGCACCCTTGGG
This sequence comes from Tetrao urogallus, assembly GCF_951394365.1. Classification (NCBI taxonomy): domain Eukaryota; kingdom Metazoa; phylum Chordata; class Aves; order Galliformes; family Phasianidae; genus Tetrao; species Tetrao urogallus. Next base: position 81,117 of record NC_136850.1, on the reverse strand, counting down.
TCCCCTCCTGCCATGTCACCCACGTCACTTCACATCTCCTTCCCCAGAGCTCCCATTTCCCTAGAGCTCCCCCTTTATCCCCATAACCCAAATGTCTCCTGCTGCGTCCCTATGTTCCCTGCAGGTCACCCCAGTGCAGGCTGAGCGCTGTGGGGCTCTGCGGGGTCGGGGGCTGCTCCTAGAGGCCCACAGCCCCAACCTGACCCCCCCTATCACCCGGAGTCTGCATGTGGCCCTGGGGGGGCCAAGGGGTCACCTCATTGTGCAGACGGACAACCTCTCTACGCCCCCGGCAGACCGGTGAGTGCCCAAATCCACCTGAGGCCCCTCAACCCTAAAGCCATCCCTCATCTGCCCACGATTCTCCCCCCAGTGCTCCAAATGCTCCAACTCCCCTAAATAAACCCCAAAATTCTCCCCAAAGCCCCTCCAAATCTACCATGAATTCCCCAAATTCCCCCAAATCCACCCATTTTCACCTACATTGACCCATTTCCTCCAAATTCACCCCAACGCACCACGAATGCCCCCGTTACCCAAAGCCCCCCAAATATACTCTAAATGCCTAAATCCATAACCCCCACCCGTCCCCATATGTCTCTTTGTCCCCAGTGCGTTTCCGGGTCTTCTCCATGGACCCTGACCTACAGCCGAACCCTGAACCCGTCCTGGTCACCATCATGGTAAGGGCCCTATAAGGCTGGGCTGTGGGTAACCCTGTGGGGTTTCGGTGGCCCTACAAGGCTGGGTTCTCACCTTGTACCTCCATGTCCCCCCAGAACCCATTGGGTGCACGAGTGCGGGAGGTGCAGCGGGTGCCCCTGGACACGGTGCTGAGTGACCAACTGGTGCTGCCTGACATCGCCCTGTGAGTGGGGCTATAGGGGGCAATGGGGGGCCATGGGGTGGGACGGGGGCTGTGGGGATTTGGGGCTACAGGGGCTGCAGATGGGCCAGAGTAGTGGGGTTACTGGAGCATTATAATGGCCATAGAAGCTACAGGGGGTTGTGGGGAGCTATAGGACACCATAGGGTGATAGGCACTATGGGGGACTACAGGGCTGGGGCTGTAGGGGGTTTGGGCAACTGTAGGTCACCTTAAGGGCTATAGGGGTCTACAGGGGTTGTAGGTGGATATGGGGGACCATAAGAGCCTTAGGGACTCTGAGAAGCTGCAGAATATAGGGACCGAAAGGGCTCTGGAGGGCTCTAGAGGTCCATAGGGGTCAATGAGGAGGGCTATAAGGGACTATAGGGTCTATAGAAGACTGTAGCAGGAGCCTATAGGGAACCACAGGAGCCTGTAAGGGGCCATAGGACACCACAGGGGCCATACAGGGTTGTGGGAGGCTATAGGACACCAGAGGGATCCTATAGGAGCCATAGGGTCACCATGCCCCTGTGTCCCCAGCCCAGGGACATGGCACATACGGGCACAGTTGGCCGCCAGTCCCAGCACCAACGGCTCCACCGCCTTTGAGGTGCGCAAATATGGTGAGTGGGGTCCGGGGGGTCCCTGCTGTGCCCCCATACCCCCCATAACCCCATCTGTTGTCTCCAGTGCTGCCTGGCTTTGAGGTGCGCATCCGCCCCGAGCGTGGCTTCATTGTGCTGAGTGACCCCGAACCAGCCCCACTGCGCATCCACCTGCACGTCCAGTACGGGGACCCCTGGAGATAAAATCCCCCCAAATCCCCATCTAAATCCTACCCAAATCCCAAATCCCACCGGTCCCCCACAAATTCCAGCCAAAAATTTCCATCCGTCTTCTCCAAATCCCTTCCAGCTCTTCTGAATTCCCCAAATTCCCCTCCAATCCACCCTAAATCAGTGGCCCTGATGTCATTTGGGGTCAGTCCTTCACCCTATAACCTTTGGGTTCCCCCAGCCCTATTGACCTCTGGGGCACCTTGACCCTATTAACTTTTGGGATCTCTCCCTTTGACCTTTATGGCCTTTGGTATCCACCCCCCTGACCCTATTAACCGCTGGGGACCTCCTGACCCCACTGGCCCTTTGGACCCCCAGATTCCCAGATGGAGCACCGGTGTGGGGCCGTGCACAGCTGCGTGTGGGCTGCGGGAGGCTGGGGGCCGGGGGGGTCGCTTCCTGCGGGGCCTGGAGCAGCAGTGCCAGGTGAGACCCCAAAGCCTACGGGGGGTTGACCCCGCCCCTTTCCATTACCCCGCCCCTTTCCATAACCCCGCCCCTTTCCATTACCCCACCCTTCCCATAGCCCACCCCTTTTCTCATAACCACGCCTCCTTACCCATAGCCACGCCCCTTCTCACTATCCTCGCCCCCAGGTGACAGAAGGCCACGCCTCCCTGGAGGTGTCCCCGGTGGGCGTGGCCAAAGCGGCGGGCGTGGCGCTGACCGACCTGCAGGGGGCGCAGCTGCGCCTGGCGGTGGGCGTGGTCGAATCGGCAGGTGGGCGGGGCTTCGGGAAAGGGGGCGGGACCTGAAAGCTTTTGGGGTCCCAGAGGGGTTTTTGGGGTGACAAAAGGGTTTTGGAGTCTTGTGGAGGCTTTGGGATTTCAAAGGGGTTTTCGAGGGTTCCAGGAAGATTTTGGGGTCCCTCGAGGATTTTGGGACCCCTTGTTATCTCAGGGGGATTTGGGATCCCGAAGCGGGGGTGAGGCCACGAAGGGGGCGTGGCCACAGAAATGGGCGTGGCGACGGGGTGGGCGTGGTCAGAAGGGGTTATGAGGTGGAGGCGTGGCCTGACGGTGTCCCGCAGGGGGGGAACTCGTGGAGCGGGAGCTGCTGGTGCCGCTGGTCCGGTCCCAGTGGGCGCTGCAGCTGCAGAGGAGCGCGCGGTTCTTCGTGCCCGGAGCGCCGTACACCCTCGTGGTGAGCAAATCTGCGCGTGACTGTGCAGAGGGGTGCAGATGTCTGCGTGTTCGGGGCGCGCTTTTGCATTCTTGCGCGAGGCCGTGCGCATGCGCTGTTCTCACCCGGTGCGTGCTATGGTGCTCCCGCAGGGCCGGGTGCTGCAGGCTGGGGGAGGCGCAGCCCCGGGGGTCCCCGTGAGAGTGACGGTGGGGGTGACCGGAGCCCCCGCACCGCCCCTCATAGAGCTGCGGGCAGACAACAGCGGGGACATCACTGTCCCCATTAATGTCCCCAAAGGAGCCACCAGGATGGAGCTGAGCGTGAGTGGGGACAGATGTGGGAACGCAGGGTGGGGGATATGGGGACATGGGAACGTGGGGATATGGGATGTGGGAGGTGGGATGTGTAATATGGGACTTGGGCTCTCCATGCACTGTGGTGTCTGTGGGACCCTCAGGTGGAAGCAGGACAGCCCGGTGTCCCCCCAGCACGGGCACAGCTGTTGGTGACCCCGATGGCGGCAGTGTCTGGGCGGTTCCTGGTGCTGGGAGGTCCCCGGGGGTCGCTCCATCCCGGGGAAGAGCTGCGGCTGCAGCTGCACCATGTGGGGCCACCCCCCGCCCCGCAGCGCTTCCACCTCCTGGTGAGCTCCAGCACTTCTGTGCTGTGTTGCACGTGTTGCACGCTGTGTTTTGCATGTTCTGTGTCACACACTGCATATTGCATGTGCGCTGCATGTTATGCACACATGGTGCCACATGTGCATTGTGTGTTGTTACACGTTGCACGTTTGCTGTATGTTTTGTGTGCATATTGCAGTGTGTGTGTGGGTTGCATGCCCTGATGCATTGGCGTGGCATGCATTGTGTTGCATGCTGCACTGCACACATGTCACTTGCATGTTGCACGCCCAGCTGCACATCGGATGTGTGTCATGCATGTTATGTTGCACACAGCTTCTCACGCATGCTGCATGTCCCATGTGTGTTTGCACGTTGCATGTGAGTTGCACGCTAGGCATGCACACTGCATTACATGCCATACCCGGTGTCACACATCCCCATGTCTCTGCAGGCAATGGCCCGTGGGAGGGTGGTGGTGGCCCACACGGTGGCCTCCCAGGTGACACTGACGGAGGTGGCACTGCCGGTGACAGCAGACATGGCCCCATATCTACACGTGGTCGCCTTCTTCCTGAGTGGGGGAAATGTGGTGGCTGCCTCGTGGGGGGAGGCTGTGCGGGGGGGCTGCGATGAGCAGGTGGGTGTACTGGGGGGCTGGAGGGGCTGGGAGGACTGGGGGGCTGGGGGGGCTGGGAAGAAGTGGGAAGGACTCGGGAGGACTGGGAGAGACTGGGTGTGCTGGGGGAACTGGGAAGAACTGGATTAACTGGGACGTACTAGAAGTGCGGGGAGGGACTGGGAGCACTGGGAGCTCTGGTGGCACTGGGAACACTGGGACATACTGGGATCCATGGCTGCAGGTGCAGGTGAAGGTCCCTCCTCGCGGGACCACCCTTCGACCTCAGGACCCACTGACGGTGACGGTGACAACGGAGACTCCAGTGACAGTGGCCATTGGGGCCATCGACACTGCAGTGCTGAGCCTGGAGCCACGGCACCGCCTGAACGCTGCCAAGGTGACCCCAAATCCCTCACACACCAAATTCCTCATCCCCCAAACCTTCAATGACCCCCAAGCCCCCCAGATTGGGGATGTCCCAAATCCTTGCACACCACAAAACCCAAAGCCCCGACACTCAGAGCCCTGAGATCTCCCCCAAACTCTCAGGATCCCCCAAATCCCTGTGACCCTTTAGGGCTGCCTGGAGGAAATGGGGCCATGTGGCCATGTTGGGGACATTTGGGGACAGGGGGTGACCCCGTTCTGTGTCCCAGGTGGAGGCGGCTCTAGGCAGCAGCGATTTGGGGTGCAGCCCTGGGGGCGGCCCTGATGCCATTGGGATCTTTGGGGCTGCAGGGCTCGTGCTGGGACTGCAGGGTGGCAGCCCCACAGTGCAGGCAGGTGAGTGGGGATGGGGACACTGGGGGGTACAGGGAGATATGGGACACAGGGATGTGGGAATATGGCAAGGTACTGATATGACGACATTGAGATCTGGGGATGTGGGGCCATGAGGACACGGTGACGGGGCTCTCCCCACCACAGCCCCCCACTGTCCCCCGGCCCCCACCCGCCAACGCCGCTCTCTGGAGCTGCTGAAGCTGCTGGAGGAGAAGGGTGAGTGCCTGATGTCCCCATGTCACCCCATCCTGTGTCCCAGTGTCTGTCTCCCCCATCACCATGTCCCTGTGTCACCACATCCCCCTGTCACTTCATCTCCATGTCACTGCCTCTGTGTCGCCGTGTCCCCATCTTCATCCCCCTACGCTTTGTCCCCCATCCCTTGGCCCGACCCCATGTGTCCCCGTGGTGCCACCTTCACACGTGTCCCCGCAGCGGGGCCGTGGCGCGATAACGCGGTGATGTGGCGCTGCTGCCGGGACGGAGCGACGGCGCTGCCCATCCGTGCCACGTGCCAGCAGCGGGGACAGCGGGTGACGACGGCGGGGGGCTGCCGAGACGCCTTCCTGCAGTGCTGTGAGGTGGCACAGAACCTGCGGCGGAGGGGACAGCGCGGGGGGTTGGCACGGGGTGAGTGTCAGCAGTGTCCCCAGAGCGGGGAGGGGTGGCCATTGGTGATCTGTATTGATGTGGGGACATTCGGATGGGGGATCCCCATGGGTGGTGGCACAAAGGGGACATCCCATGCCCTGGGATTCCATGACCTGGGATCCCCACATGTAAGGATGTCCCCTGCTGTCCCCATGGCAGTGCTGGAGGCACAGCTGGCAGAGCAGCTGTTGGATGATGATGAGGACGTCCCCACGAGGAGCTTCTTCCCTGAGAGCTGGCTGTGGCAACGCGTCCGTGTCGCCGGCACTGCACGGTGTGTACCCGTGTCCCCATGTCCCCATTCCATATCCCCATGTCCCAATTTACTCATGTCCCCATCTCCCCAGGCTCTCAGTGCTGCTCCCTGACTCCATCACTATATGGGAGATTCAGGCAGTCGCCATTGTCCCCGGACACGGTGAGTGTCACCACCCCTCAGTGGCCCTGCGGTGTCCCCCTGACGTCCCCATTGTGGTGTCCCCATGTCCCCCCTCTCCCCCACCCCCCGAATGTCCCTGTGTCCCCGCCGTGTCCCTGCGCTGCCCCGCAGTGATGAGGTGCTGGCAGGGCTGTGCGTGGCGGAGCCGCAGCGGGTGACGGTGACGCAGGACGTGCGCGTGGCACTTCGGCTGCCCCCCAGCATCCGTCCCCGAGAGCAGCTGCAGCTGCAGCCCCTCATCCACAGCAGGCTGCCCCGCAGCATCAACGTAAGCCCTATAGAAACCCCCATAGGCACCTCAGAAGTACCTCTTTCTCTCCAATAAATACCCTTTTGCTTCCAATAGATAGCTCTCCTGCCCCATAGTACCACTGTGCTCCATACTTGCCCTGCTGCCCCATACGTATCTCTTTCCCTCTAACAAATATACCTTACCCCATAGATACCTTCTTTCTGCCCCATGGTTAACCCCCTGTGCCCCACAGATTACCTTTTCCTTTCAATAGCTGCCTCCTGCTCCTCGTACATCTCCCTCTACCCCACAGATCCCCCCTTAGACACCTGGTACTGCTTCTGCTCCATAGATAACCCCCTGTGGCACATGGATACCGATCTGCCCCACAGATACCCCCTTCCTGCCCCACTGTCCCATAGTCCCCCACTGACCCATGGCCACCTACAGCCTAGTGGCATTGGGTGACAGTGATGGTGATGCAGGTGACGGTGACGCTGTCGGCAGTGGAGGGGGTGTGCGCTGCGCTGGATGGCGTCCCCCAGATGTTAGAGCTGCCCCCGGGGCGGGCAGTGGCTGCACCCCTCACCCTGGTGGCCCTCCAGCCTGGGGACATCCCCATCACCGTCACCGCCCGTGGGCCATGGGGGCTGGGAGACCGCGTCACCCGAGTCCTGCATGTCGAGGTGAGATCAGTGGAGTCCCCTCTGGTCACCTGGGTCACCTCTGGGATCCCCTATGCCCTGTGACCTCTTGGACATTGCTGTCCTTGTGGGTCTCTGGTGGTCTTGCATACTGGGATTGTCACTTTGAGGTTCATGGACACCATGTCCCTGTGACTGTGGTGGCCCTGGATATTTTGGTCCTTATGGGATTTGGGGACACTGGGTCCTCAGTGGCCCTGGGAACTGCATTTGTCCCCTCATGTGTCCCCATGTCCTTGGTGGGAACGGTGCCACCCATTCCTGCAGCCCGAGGGAGAGCTGCACCTGGAGGAGACCACCTACGTCCTGGACACAGATGGTGGGTGTGAGGGCTGGGGGACAGTGGGGACATGGGGACGTGGGGCTTGATCCTGTGGTGTGGTGTCCCTGCAGATAAGCGGAGCCGGAGCCTGGAGCTGCCAGGGGATGTCCCTGCTGAGATCGTCCCCGATGGGGATTTCAGCATGAGCATCCGTGTCAGTGGTGTGTGCGGATGGGGACACGGGGTGGGGACATGGGGGTGGGCACAGGGGACATGGGGACGTGGGAGGACATTTGTTGGGGAGATTGATCTCCAGCCCTGATCCTCTCTCTGTCCCTGTGTCCCCATACCCATGTGTGCGGCCGTCTCCTCATGTTGTGCCCCTGTGTGTGTCCTCTGGGTGTCCCCACACGTTCTCACATCCTTATTACATCCCCGTGTCCCCTGTGTACAACCCTGTGTCCCCCAATGTGTGCCCCTCTGCACATCCCCATGGGTGTCCCAATGTCCCCATGTCCCCCTGCTCATCCCCATCCATGTCCCCATGCCTATCTCACATCCTATCCCCATGTCACATATCCCATATCCCACACTCCTGTGACCCCATATCCCCTTCCATCCCCACACCATCCTGTGTCCCCCTGTCCCCACAACATTCCCCATGTCCCCCTGTCCCCCTTGTCCCAGGCCGGGTGCCAGGCTGGGCGCTGCAGGGCGCTCTGGGGGTGGGAGACTCTCTGCTCCGCTCCCCCCGGGGCTGTGGGGAGCAGTCCCTGATGTCAATGGCACCCACTGCTGCTGCTCTGCGGTTCCTGGATGAGAGCGAAGGGTGGGGGCAGCTGCCCCCCGGGCACCGACAGCGTGGCCTCAGAACCCTGCAGCAGGGTGAGCTGTGGGGCTGTGCTTTATGGGGCGGGCTGTGCTTTATGGGGTGGGCTGTGCTCCAAGGGACGCAGTGCTGGATGGGGGATGTAATGAGGTTTGCATTTCTCTATGGGTTTGCATTTCTCCTTCATGGCTTGCATTTATCTTTGATGTTTGCAATGGGGTGTGCAGTGCTCCGTGTGGAGGCGCAGAGCCCTGCGGGGGTGCAGTGCTGTGAGGGCGATGTCTGCGGTGTCCCCAATGGTCTCCGATGTCCCCACAGGCTTTGAGCGGGTGCAGAGCTTCCGCAAAAGTGACGGCTCCTATGGGGCATGGCTGCACCGGGACAGCAGCACCTGGTGAGGGCAGCGGGGATGGTGTGGGGACGTGGGGACAACAGTGGGACACGGGGACATTGGGGTGCGGGGACATGGAGACGTGGGGATGTGAGGACATCACAGGGGCATGAGATGCGGTCCATGGGGATTTGGGGATGTGGTGACATGGTGTCCTGGCGCAGGCTGACGGCTCTGGTGCTGCGTGTGCTGGCCCTGTCCCGGCCTTATTTGCCAGTGGCTGCCAGTGGCCCTGCTGCGTCCCTGCGGTGGGTGCTGGGGCAGCAGCGCCCAGATGGCGCCTTCTTGGAGCACAGGGCTGTGGTGCACCGCGAGATGCAGGTGGGTGACATCCCTGCTGCGTGCAGTGTCCCCGTGCAATGTCCCCTGAAGGTCCCTGCCGACTGTCCCCACATGACGCTGTCTCACCCACGTGTCCCCGTGTCCCCAGGGCGGTGTGGCAGACCCCGGCCCAGAGGCCACCGTGTCGCTGACAGCCTTCGTGGTGGTGGCCCTCCATGGTGCCCGCACTCTGCTGCCCCCGGACAGCCCCGAGCTGCCCCTCCTGGTGCGTCCCATATCCCCATCCGGTGTCTTGGTCCCCATACCATGTGTCCCTTGTGCCCCCATGTCCCACATCCCCACGTCCCTCATATGTCCCCGGTCCCCTCTACGTCCCCCCAGTGTTCCTCCATCTCTCGTTCATCCCTACCCCCCATGTTCCCGTATGTCCCATGTCCCCCAGTGTCCCCCCATCCCTCCATATCCCCTACTGTCCCCCATCCCTCCATGTCCCCCTGTCCCCCAGTGTCCCCTCATCCCTCTGTGTCCCCTGTCCCCCAGTGTGCCCTATGTCCCTATATATCCCCATGTCTCCCTAGTGTCCCCCATGTCCACGTCCCCCAGTATCCCCCACGCCTCCCTGTCTCCCATGTCTCTTCATGTCCCCACACTCCATGTCCCACTGCCACAGGACAAATCCCTGTCCCGAGCCTCCACGTTCCTACGGGGCCGTGTGGAGCAGTTGGGGACCTATGGGACGGCCATCACAGCCTATGCACTGGCATTGGTGGACACCACTCCTCCAGGGCCGCATCCGGCAGTGGAACGCCTGCGGGGCATGGCCCGGAGCGCCCACGGTGCGTCCCCATGGGGCAGTGGCATTGGATGCCTTTGTCACCATGGGTGGCTCCTGGACCCCTCTGGCCCCTTCTTCGGATTCACTCTCATTCAAGTCCTTCAATTTTATTCTTCCTCAAACTCTTCTTCATATACTTCAAATTCATTCCTATTCAAATTACTCTCCTTCACGTTCGTTCTTCAGGTTCTTCTTTGATTTCGTTCTCCTGATTAATTCGTCCTAAAATTAATTCTCGTTCAAATTCCACAGATTCGTTCCACTTCGGATGGGTTCTTCTCCAAAACTGTTCTTCAGATTTACTTTCCTTTGATTTCGTTCTTGTAATTCATTCTTCAGAGCGATTGTTCAAATTCTTCTTCAGATCCATTCTCCGCACCCACTCTGGGTCCCCATGACCCCATATGAGCCCCCCGTGACCCCGTCCCCATGCAGGTGGCCGTGCGACCTTCTGGCCATCTGGTGGCCCCGCAGCCACAGTGGAGGCGACGGCTTACGCCCTTCTGGCACTGCTGCAGAGCCGTGACATCGCCGGGGCTGGGAGGGCAGCACGGTGGCTCCGGCAGCAGAGCAATTATGGAGGTGGCTTCCACTCCACTCAGGTGGGGGGGGGATTCACAGAGCCCCCTGTGTACCTCAGTGTGAAGGGGACTCGATCCCCGGGGTCCCCTTTGGTGGCTGTGTCCCCAACCTGCTCGGTGTTCCTGCAGGACACGGTGGTGGCCTTGGAGGCGCTGGCCCAGATGTGGCTGCAGTGGGGCCGCGGGAGCACAGCGGGGCTGAACCTGGGGCTCTCCTGGCCGGGGGGTGCCCGGGGGAGGGCTGGTGGCACTCAGGTGACGCTGAAGCCGGGGCTGGAGCCGCTGGAGCAGGAGCTGCAGGTGGGGACGTGGTGGGACATGGCAGGACATGGGGGATGTGAGGACATAGGGGACGTATCTGGACCTGGTAGGATGTGACGTGGAGACATGGTAGGATGGGACATGGTAGGACATGGGGAACGTGAGATGTGGGGGATGTGGTAGGACGTGATCAACATGAGGTTTTGGGGTCCCTGTGTCCTCGCTTTGTCCCCATGTCCCCCAGGTGCCTCTGGGCAGCCCGGTGACAGTGCAGGTGGAGGGACACGGCGAAGGGACGCTGACGGTGGGTAGCTGCATGGACATCGGTGTCACCTCCAAGAGCCGATGTCCCCTCACAACCTCCCCTCACAGTGTCCCCTCATGCTGTCACGGTGTCCTCCTGCTGTCCCATCACGATGTCACGCTGTCCCCTTGCTGTCCCCAGGTGCTCCGCCAGTTCCGCCTGCTGTCACCTCCCAACGCCACGTGCCAGGCGCTGCACCTGGAGGTGGCCATCACCGGCCCCATCCTGTACCACGGTGAGGCCCCGCCCCCAAAGACCCCGCCCTTTCCTCGCAGGGGGCGTGGCCTCGGCCCTGTTTTGCATACCCCAACCCCCAGCAGATGAGGACTACGAGGACTATGAGGACTATGAGGAGGCAGAGCCTAAAGAGGGGGAGGAGCCTACAGAAGGGGCAGTGCCCATGGAAGGGGCGGGGCCTGTGGAAGGGGAGGAGCAAGCAGATGGCCCCGCCCCACTCAGCCCCATGTCCTTATGGGATGCCCGGAAGCGGCGACGACGCAGCACGCAGAGCCCTGCCCACGAGGTGGCCTTTCTGGTCTGCTTCCGGTGAGGGGCGGAGCTTCCTGCTCCAGTGGGCGGAGCTTCCTGCTGATAGGCGGTGCTTATTGCTGATGGGCGTGGCCTGTTGTAGGCGGAGCCCAGGAGTGGCACTAACGGGGATGGCGGTGGTGGAGATCTCTCTGCTCAGTGGCTTCTCACCCCATAGGGCAGACCTGGACAAGGTAGGGGCCTGGGGGACTTGGGGGATGTAGGGGAGCTGAGGGGAGTTATGGGGTGTGGGCTTTGGGGGTGTTGGAGTCGTTGGGGTGGCAGAATGTTGGAGTTGTGGCTTATGGGGCTGTTGGGGTTTGAGGTGTTGTGGTTGGGTGTGCTGGAACATTGAGTTGGGGTTGTTGGGGTTGGAGAGTTGGGTCTGAGGGTGTTCGGGTGCAGGGCTGTTGAGGTGGAGCTGCTGGGTTGGAGTGTTGGGGTGTTGGATGTGGGTGTTGGGGAGGGACGTATCCGGGTGCTGCTGTCCCACAACAGCTGCGGGACGTGGTGGATCGCTGGATCAGTCACTATGAGCTGGATGGGAACCAGTTGGTGCTGTACCTGGATGAGGTGTGTCCCCCTGTGTCACCCGTAACCTCAATGGCCCCGTGATCCCATATCCCCTATGTCCCTGTCCCCACACCATACCCTGTTCTCCCCACACATCTTCGTGTTCCCCCATGTGTTCTCATTCCTGTCCCCAGCTCCCCCCCGAGCGGCAGTGTCTCAGGTTTGGGGCCACCCAGGAGGTGGCCGTGGGCCACATGCAGCCGGCAATGGCAGCCATCTATGACTACTACGAGCCCGGTGGGCACTCAGTGGGCGGGGCCTAAACGGGTGGGGTCTTGGTGGGTGTGGCCATCGGAGGAGGCGTGGCCCATCTGACCCCTCTGTGCCCCATCCAGGGCGGCGCTGCACCGTCTTCTACAACGCCCCACAAAGGAGCAGCACCATCGCCACACTGTGCTCCCCCAAAATCTGTGAATGCGCCCAAGGTGGGACCCCACTGTGACCCCATATGTGGGACCCCCATCCAGTGAACCCCTCCACCCAACTTTTGAGGATCTTGGGGTGAAATTATGGGGTTTATGGGGGAACGTGGGGGAGAGACATGCGGGACAGCGAGAGAACTCTCACCAAGAGCCTTGTGTTTTGGGTCCCTGATGATGCTGGGGCACCCTACTGATGCTGGGGGTTCCCAGGGGGGTGTCCCCATGCCCAAAGGAGGACACAAGAAGTGACAGCTGATGACCGCCACGACTTTGCCTGTTACAGCCCCCGTGTGGACTATGGTGAGACCCCAAATCGCTGCACTTCAGACCTGCTGACCCCAAATTGGCTGCATCCCCATCCTTAACTGCCCTAAATTCCATCTGCTGCCCCTGAGCCCCACAGCTGCACACTGTACCCCACAAGTGACCCCTGAACCCCAAAAGCATTCACTAGGATCCTGTAGTTTTCTCACCAATTATCCTTCTGACCCCCAAACCCCATACCTGCCCTATGATGTCCAGAACTCCTGTGATACAATAACCCCTGTGACCCCATCTTTACGACCTCCATGACCCCTTTGACCCCTTGCCCCCTCTGATCCCCAGCGCTGGTGATTCGGGTGTTGTCCCAGAACGAGATTGGGGCTTTTGTGGCGTTTGAGACAGAAATCAAAGAGGTGCTGCTTGGAGGTGAGACTGAGGGCACTGGGAAGGACTGGAAGGTGGGAATGGGAGCGCTGGGAGAGGCAGGGAGTACTGGGAGGGACTGGGAAGGACTGGAAATTGAGACTGGGTGAACTGGGAATTCTGGTAGAGACTGGGTATAATGGGAGCACTGGAAGAGGTTGTGGGGTGAGAAGGGGATGCTGGGATATATTTGGCCATACTAGGGTAGCATTGGGCAGTGCTGAGGGGGGTCTCTCAGCCATACTGGAACAATATGAGAATGTTTTGGGTAGTACTGGAAAAGGTTGGTGAGTTCATAGTGTGTGTACTGGTGCAGGTCAGGACACAACAGCAGCTCCTGGGGAGCGGAGGCGGCTGCTGGTGCGGAAGAGCTGCCCACTGCGCCTGCAACCCCACAGCATCTACCTGGTGATGGGGGGCAGCGGGGGGACACAGGACCCTGAGGGGCGGTGAGAAGGGGCTGTGCCCCATGTCCCCATGTGCCTATGTTCTCATGTTCCCATATCCCATATCCCAGTGTTTCTAACCCAGTGTCCCTGATCCTGACCCCATACCCCAATACCCCTGACCCTGTCCCCATCTCCAGCCCCCAGTTCCTGCTGGGCCCCCACTCGTGGGTGGAGGAGGTGCCGTCCCCCGGACGCTGTAGGGCCACACGGCTGCGGGGTCACTGCGCCCAACTGCAGGAGTTCCGCACCCGCCTGAGCCAACTGGGCTGCCAGCTGTGAGCCACTGGGAGCCACCGGGAGCATGCTGAGTGCAGCTGGAGCCATTTTTGGGTTGAACTGGCACCACTGTTGGATCAGTTGGGATCAATAGGAAATAAAGTAGTGTTGATTGGGACCGTGTTGGGATCAACCAGAAGTGTGCTGGGTTTGAGTGGGAGCAATTGGAACTGTGTTGGAACAAACAGGGATCACACTGGGTCAAAAAAGATCAGAACGGGTCCAACTGGGGTCATACTGGATTGAAGTGGGATCAGAGCGGGTTTAATAGACGCACAGTCCTCCGAACCACCACAGAGTCGGCCCTCCGGCGGCGCAGAGCGGCTCTGCACGCCGTCCGTGAGGCAACCGGACGTGACGTCACTTCGCGGCGCGCGATTCGAACTCCGGCGGCGCCCATCGGAGCGCCCCAATGCCGCGGCCCAAACCGCGCAGCCCCCGGCGCCGGGGCCGCCCCCCCCCCGCCGCCCCGCCGCCGCCTCCTCCCGCGCGGCCTCGCGGTGAGTGCAGCCCGGAGGGGTGCTGGGGGGTGTGGGGCTGAGCCTTTATCGCCGTTCTTTTCCCGTCTCTTCGCTCCGTTTCAGCCCGCCGGTACCGGCCCGGTCAGAGGGCGCTGCGGGAGATTCGCCGCTATCAGAGCAGCACCGCTCTGCTGCTGCGCCGCCAGCCCTTCGCGCGCGTGGTAACAGGACTCCCCCCAACCCCCCCCACCCAACGTGGGACCCCCCGCCCCAAAATGAGATCTCAATATGAGATCTGGGGGCCCCAAAATGAACCACTCCCCCCCCCCCCTCAATGGAACACCGCGAGAATGGGGCCGTACATAAAAGGGGGGACCCCCACCCCTCAAAATGGAGCATCCCCAACCGGACCTTTCAAAAAATACCCCCCATATACCCAAAACGGGACCCTTCATACCCAAAATGAGAGCCCCCCCTACTCCCCCCCCCCAATGGGACTTACCCTAAAGTGGGATCTTCCCCCAAAATCAACACCCCCTCAAAATTCGACCCTTCAGACCCCCCCAAGCTCTCTGCACCTCCAACCCCCCCTCCATGGATATCCCCCGTGTCCTTGTGCCCCACCTCCCCCCGTGTCCTTCTTACCTCCTCTGTCCCCCCCCGTCAGGGACACAGCATCCTTCACTCAGTGTCCCCCCCATGTCCTTGGGCCCCCCCGTCACCTCCCATGATTCAATGCCATGCTTGTGTTCGCCCCCCTCAGTGTCCCCATGCCCCCCCTCCCCCCCCTCCCTGCCCCCTCCCTGTGTCCCCCCAGTGTCCCCATGTCCCCCTGTCACCCCCCCAGGTGCGGGAGATCTGCCTGCTCTTCACACGGGGCGTGGACTACAAGTGGCAAGCTATGGCCCTATTGGCCCTACAGGAGGTGGGGGGCCTTATGGGTTTATTTTGAGGGGGCATTGTTTTGGAGGGTCTCATGGTTTGGGGTTGGGGGTGTCTGAGGGATACTTTGGGTGGAGCTGGGGGGCTTTGTAGTGCCCAAAAGATCTTTTTTGGGGGGAAGGGAAAGTGGATTTGGGCGTACCCCTTGTGCCTGGGGGTCTCTTTGGGCTTGAGGAGGGGTCTTTGGCTGTGAGGTGTTTTGGGATTGGGGATTGTTTTGGGGGGGGGGATTGGAGGTTTTTGAGCTGTGGAGTTATTTGAGGTCGTGGTTTTAGGGAGGGAGGTTGGGGGTAGGGGTTGTTTTGGAGGACTGGCGTTTGTAGGGTGGCCTGGAGGTGGGAATTGACCCCTCCCTGCTTTGTGGGGTCCCACAGGCAGCGGAGGCATTCCTGGTGCATCTGCTGGAGGATGCCTACCTGTGCTCGCTGCACGCGCGCCGCGTCACGCTGTACCCCAAGGACCTGCAGCTGGCACGGCGCCTGCGGGGGCTGCAGGGGGAGGGGTTCTGAGCTGCCCCCCCCTCCCGCCCCCAATAAACACCCCCTCCCGCCCCCAATAAACACCCCCTCCCCTACTCACACACACAGGCGCACAGAGCGGTGATGGGGTTCTGCTGCCGGGTTGGGGGGATGGTGGTAATGGGGGGGGATTTGGGGAGGTGGTGAGCAGAGGGGTGGGGGGCGCTTGGGAGGATGGATGGGTAGCGGGTGGGGGGGGGGGGGGTTTGGGGGATCTTTGCTGGTTGGTGGGCACACAATCAGAGTGTGAGTGACTTTTTTTTTTGGAAGGGGGCACCCCGTGGTGCTGGGAGCACTTTGTGGGGGGAGAAACTCCTGTATTTTTATCAGGACAACCCCATAAATTTTATCATGATTTGGAGCGGAGTGGGCACACGATAATTTCAGGGGAGTGAACCCAATTCCCCTCTTCTGGTAGGAGGGGTTTGGGTGGGGGGGGAGGGGGGGGTGGAGCTTTTGGGGTCCCTCCCCCTCATAAGGTGTTATAGGGGCAGAGCCGGGGCCCCCCATCCCACAGAACAATGGCGGTGGTGATGCTTCTGCTGCTGTTCCTCCTGGCCCTGATCTGGGGGGGGTCAGCCAGGTGGGGGGGGGCACCATGGGGGGGGGCCCTGCACCTCCTGCACCCAGGAGGGCCACAGCACCTCCACATCCTCACCCGGACCTACGGGGACCCCTTGTGTCTGCGCTTGGGGGGGCGTGGTGAGTAGGGGGGGCACTTTCATGACCCCCCTCATCCCCCTGACTCCTCTTTGGACCCCCATGGCCCCCTTTTCCCCATAAATCCCCCTCCTTTGGACCTTGAACCTTCCCCCTTTAAGATCCCCAACCTCACAGGCTCCCCAGAATTACCCATTGAGAGGGTGGAGGGACCCCCAAACGCTGCCCCCCAATTCCTTCCTGGCCCCCTTCACATTTGTCCCCTCCTTCTACCCCCCACAAAATAATTTGGGATCCCTAACCCCTCCCACCGCCCCATACTTTATCCTGGTACCTCTCACTTCTCCCCCTGCCCCTGGTTTCAAGGTCCCCATGGGGGTCCCTTCCCTCCAACCCACTCATTTCTTGCCCCCCCCCCCAGAGGTGGTGGTGCTGAGCTCTGCAGCTGCCATCCGCGAGGCACTGGCACGGCGCTGGGGGGACTTCGTGGGACGCCCCCACAGTTACCTGGGTATGGGGGAGCTGCAGGGGTTGGGGGCTCCCATGAGGGTTTGGGGTGAGTCAGAGGGGGGTCCCTGTGAATCTTCAAGGGTGGTTCTTTGGGTTTTGTAGTTCTGGGGAGGGTCCCAAGAGGGGTCCATGAAGATCTCTACGGGTATCTGAGGGGGTTTGGGGGTTCTGGGGGGTCCTCATAGGTTCTGGAGATTAGGAATTGGTGTCTGTGGGGGTTCTGAGGGATCCTCCTGGGTTTTGAGTGGAGGGGAGTCCCTGCAGCTCTCTGTTGGGTATCTGGAGGGGGAACTGGGGGTCCCCATGATTTCTGAAGGGGTCTGGTTGCGTTTTTTGGGGGGAAGAACGTTTCTGGCAGTCCCCACAGGTGCTGGACAGGTCTCGGGGTGCCTGGGGGAGTCTGGATGGGTCCCCAAGGATCCCTGCGGCTGTGTGAGGTGTTCTGAGAGGTCCCATGGGTGCCGGGGTGATATGGGTGTCACCCCACAGCGTCCTTGGTGTCGCGGGGGGGGCAGGACCTGGCGCTGGGGGACGCATCCCCAGAGTGGCGGCGGCAGCGGGGGGCAACGCGGGGAGCACTGGCGCGGGCTGTGAGACACCTGGAGCCTCTCCTGGAGCTGCAGGGCTGGGCGCTGTGCCAGGTGAGCACCCCAACGCGGGGCCCTACAACCCCAGGTGGATCCCATCAGCTCCAGGGCTGAGCTGCCCGTCCCCTTGACTCACCCCGACCCCCCTGTGGGGCACCCGCACCCCCTCAGTGACCCCATTTCCCTCCCCACAGGAGCTGAGCTCTTACGGGGCTGCCCCAGTGGACCTCTTTGAGGCATTCGCGTTCCACACCTGCAGCACCATCTGCCGCCTCGCCTTCGGGGACTTGGTGGGGACACGGGGGAGGGATGCGGGGTCTAGGCGTCACCTCGGGGAGCGGGGGGACTCAGGTGCCACTACAGGGGGTCTCAGATGTCAGGTGCCACTGGAGGGGACCAAGGGGTCTTGGGGTGACCCAGGTGTCCAAGGAGGGTGGATCCGAAATGCTCAGGGGCCACTTGGGGTCTCAGATATTCAGGTGTCCCTTTGGGGACCCAGCCACCTCTAGAGGGACCCAAATGACCACATACCTCTTTAGGTTCAGAAGTCTCTCTGGGAGGACCCAGGAGTCACTCTGGGTGACCCCAGGCCCTGTGCCCCACAGATGCCCCCCGAGGCAGAGGTGCGCTCCTTTACACGCTGTGTGGTGGAACTGCTGGAGGTGTGGGGCTGGGCCAGTGTGCGGGCACTGGATGTGCTGCCTCCACTAAGGGTGAGCCCTACGGGGCCCTATAGGGCTTATGGGATCAGCATGGGGCTGGGAAGGGGGTCCACGTGGGGTCTATAGTGAGAATGGGCTATATTGTCCTTGGGGGGTTACAGATGGGGCTGGGAGGTCTGTAGGGGCTGAGGGGGGTTAAAGGGGTTATACAGAGCCCTGGGAGGGTATTGTGGGGTTTCTGTGGGGCTGGGGGGATTCTCAACGGCTGTCTTAGGTTTGAAAGGGTCTATGGGGAGATATGGGGCTGGGATGGAGTATGGGGTCCCTATGGGCCCAGAGGAGCTCTGTAGGGCACTGAGGGGGGTCCCTGTGCCCCACAGGTGCTGCCCAACCCGGGGCTGCGGGAGCTGCTGCGCCTGGTGGAGCGCCGCGACGCCTTTGTGGAGACCCAGATCCGATGTCACCAGGTGGGGATGTGGGGACATGGGGACAGAGGGGGGACACAGCTGCAGGGGGTAACGCATGTGTCCCTACAGGGCTGCACATCCCCCCCTAGGGACACAGTGCTGGGGGCACTGCTGGGGGGGGACCCCACTGTCCCCATGGGGCCGCTGGGGGGGGACCGCCTGCACATGGCCCTCGTGGACCTCTTCATCGGTGGCACCGAAACGACAGCGGCAGCTCTGCTGTGGGCTGTGGCCTTCCTGCTGCACCACCCCCAGGTGACACCACGTCACATCTGTGTCACAGCCACATCTGCTTCCCCAGGGTTCCCATGCCAGTCTCCCATCCCCACGTACCCCCAGGGTGTCCCCACGTGTGTGCTGGGTGTCCCCTCCCGTACCCTACTGCCCTTCCCCATTGCACCACATGCATGTCACAACCATGTCCATTTCCTTGTGTGGATAATGGCTCTGGGGTGCTCCCACCTGTGTCCCTGGTGTCCCCTGTATGATGGCCATCACCGAAGTGTCACGCTCGTGTCACCTCTGTGCCACACCAATGTCTGTGTCTGCGCACAGGGGAAGGCCACCCCATGAGTGACCCGACGTGACACTTGGTGACACGCTCTGACACACGTCCCCTGTCCCAGGTGCAGGACCGAGTGCGTGCAGAGCTGCACCAGGTGCTGGGCCCCACGGGGACCCCAAAGCCAGGGGACATGGGACGACTGCCGCTGCTCCGCGCTACCGTCACTGAGACCCTGCGCCTACGGCCCCCCGCGCCTCTCGCACTGCCCCACTGCGCCCGGCGCCACTCCAGGTATGGCCAGTAATGCACCAGTATGGACCAGTATGGGGCCATACATCTGCCTGCAGAACCATGCACCACTGTCAGTGTTTTGCACTAGAATGAACAAACACAGACCAATTTGTAATAGGGCCACGGGCTGCAGCAGTCCACACTACCAGTAGGTCAGCCCCAGTAGAGCTCATCAGCCCCCATTAAGCCCCAGTACGTCCCAGTTGGCCACTGTAGGGTCTCCCAGTCCATCCCAGCAGCAGTCTGTCCCTTCCCAGCATTGCAGGAATTCCAGTGCCCGCAGGATCCATCGTTATCCCAAACCTCTTCGCTGCGCACCACGACCCCAAGATCTGGGACCGTCCTGCTGAGTTCCTGCCTGGTATGTGTGGGTGCACCCCACAGATGTGGGCCCTGAACCCCAGGGTGGGTTCCTCCCTCTACACCCACTCTCTGACCTCTGTTCTGCCCCACAGAGCGGTTCCTGCAACCAGGGGTCCCCTGGCGAGCGCTGCTGCCCTTTGGTTGTGGGGCACGCTCGTGTGTGGGGGAGGCGCTGGCTCGGGCAGAGCTCTTTGTGTTTTTGGGGTACATCCTACAGCGATTCCGCCTGGAGCCGCCTTCTGATGGGGCTCTGCCCCACTTGGGGGTCACCGCCGGCACCGTGCTGCGCTGCGCCCCATTCCGTGTGCGCCTCGTGCCCTGCCCACCCCAGAGCTCCTGAGCCCAGTGTGTGGGATGTGTGGGTCAGTGCTGGTTACTCGCAGCTTTATTGACCCCATAAAGGCTTCACTGTGCCCCACAACCTTTCTAGTGCTCTCAGTCACGCTGCGGCCGCAGCTTCATCTCTGTGAAGGGGATGGAGTACTCGAAGCCCTTCCAGGGGTACCAGTTGATGCCCTGCAGAGAGGGAGGGGGGGATTTGGTCACACCCTGTAGGCAACTTACAGCGGTTCTACAGACACATATAGGCCCTACAGGGGGCCCCAAAGTACCCCCTTCCCTGCTCCAGCTTCTACAACTCTTATAGGGTCCCATACTCATAGGAGAGACATGAGGCTAAAGGAAGCTTGTGGGGGGTAGCCCTCCATATTTACCCCACATAACCCCCCATGGCCCCACAGTAACCCCCTCCCTCCTGTCTCATTGGGTTGTTTTTATGCCCCCACAGACCCCTTCATAGCCCCCATAGCCATACCTGGTGGTCGTAGGGCACCCCATAGCGCCCGTTGAGGTTGGCATAATGGCAGTTGCGGTACCACCAGGCTCCGGTGTAGGCGACGGCGCAGGGCCGGGGGCGGCCCCGGGGGTCGTGGTCCCGTGTGGAGAAGGGGCTCCCAGCGTGGTAGGATAGTGCATCCCCTGTAGGACCCACAGCAAGGTTATGGGGACCCCTAAAGAGAGCTCTCCAGGACACCCACATAGGGTTCAGAGCCCCAAGGATGAACCACAGACCCCCAGGAGTCCCCACATCCTCATAGAGACCACCCTGTGGGGCAGAGCCTCCTCCTCCTCCCCTCTCCTCCCCCCCGGAACCCTTGTGGGCTCCCTGTGGTCTTGAGATCCCACTGGATCAATGATCCCAAAGACCCCTGCAAGGCCCCCTCACTGTGGGCAAAGGGACTGCCCCCTATTCTCCCCAGGATTCCCCCCCCACCCCATGATCTGGGTGCCCCTAAGAGCCCTCCCATGAGTCAAGGTTAACCTTATACCCTCCAGGACCCCCCCCAGCCCCACACGCACCAGCTGTGCCACTGTAAGCCCCGAGATGGAGGCGAAAACTGTCCTCAGGACCACCGACGGCAAAATCCCGATAGCGGGCGAAGGCGCTGTCTGACGGCGTCCGGAGGTCCACACGCAGCTCCGTGGGCCCAGAAGCTGTCAGCGCATGCAGCGCCGCATTTCCTGCCCACATCCCACAGCCATCATCATCCCCGCCCCACAGACCCAACTGGGGCCCTGCCCCGCACCCTACACCCCCCACCCCACGCACCCATCTTGGATCCATCCCGCATCCCAGTGGGGTTCAGTCCCATGTCCTGCAGCCATCAGCCATCCCCACCCCGGGTGCCTCACCCCCACCTCAGTCCTCAGTCTCCCCAGGTTTTGAGGTCCTCACCCAGCCAGAACTCCCTGGAGATGTTCCCGAAGCCGTGGACGTACTCCTCCCACCCCCTCCAGAAGTTGGTGCCCCCATCCATGCGGCGCTGGAACACCTTTGGGGGTGGGGGGTGGGGTCAGAATCTCCCCCAGACCCCACACTGCCCCCAGACCCCCCATTACCTCCCCCTAAACCCCCAACACTGCACCCTAAGACCCTTGTATTGCCCCCCAGGGCATCCTATTGCCTCTCCCAGATCCACCACAGCCCCAAATTTCTCCCTGGGTGGTGCTCCCCCATTTATAGTTCCAGGGGGTTACTGGGATCCCCATGGATAGTATAGGGGGTATGTGAGTCTCACAGAACACTGGGATCCCCCTGCAGTTTCCAGAATTACCCCAGTTGCCCCACAAGACCCTCCCATTAACCTCCCCTCCCCTCCAGCCTCCCCCCACATTGCTTCTCAACCCCCCCAGAACCTCCCCAGATGCCCCAAATACCCCCAGTTGCTCCACAGGACTCCCCTATTGCCAACCCAACCCCTATAATGGCAACCACCAGCCAGCCACCCAAACCCCATGACACTCATTGCCCATCAGACTCTTCATAGCCCCCCCCACGCCCCCCACTTCCTCCCCTTGCCCCCAGCCCCACCAGCCAGCCTCCCCCATCGCTCTCCATGTCGCAGAAGACGCGCAGTGGCCGTCGCTGGTCACCCCCGAGGAAGATGAGGACTTCTCGTGAAGGCCCTGGTCCATTGAGCTGCTCCTCAGCGCAGTCCCGGGGGTGTGGGTGAGGAAGGGGTGCTGGGGGACAAAGTGCAGTGTAGGTGCCCCCATCCACAGGACCCAACCAGTTGGGGGTCCCTGTTCACCTATCAAGGGACGAGGGCATCCTACTGACCCCCCACCTAAGGAACCCCCCTACGTAGGGACCCATTATTCAGGCACTTGGGAATCCGAGAGCCCCCCCACGCAAAGATGCAGATTTTTGGGTACCCCCCTCCATACTTCAGGACCCAGCATCCTTGTGTTCCCACCACCACAAAGCATCCAGGTATTTGGGCACCCCAGAGTCTCCCACCCAAGTGCCCTGACACCTGGGTGCCCCCTCCCCCCCCAAGGGACCTCCTTTCCCAGCTCACGGGTGTTGAAGGTGGTCTCGAGGGGCTCCAGCCCCCGGCCCCGGAGCTGCACCATATAGTGTCCAGTGGGCTCCAGGCCCCACAGTTCCTTGGATGTTGCCTCAGGGGGCAGCTGCAGTGTCTGGGGAGAGGACATGGGAAGGTTATTGGGCTGCTATGGGGGTCCCTAAAGGGCATTACAGGGGTGTTTAATGTCTCCAGGGAGCATAAAGGGGCCCAGGAGGAGGATGGGAGTGCTGCAAAGGGAGTATTGAGGACCTCAAGAGATTGTGGGGTGCAGTAGGGTTCTTAGGATGCTTGGGGGCTTTTGGGTTTCCCACGGTGGGAACAGGGTCCCCAAGGAGGTTATCTGGGTCCCCAAAGGGGCACTGGGATCCCTGCGGGGAGATCTGGGTCTCCACAAGGAATACTGGGGTCTCCAAAGGGGCGAGTGGAGATCTCAGGGGGCTGGGGGGGGGTTCCTAGAGGAGCACTAGGGTCCTCAGAGATGCCATGCTGATCCCCAGGAGGAGTTCTAGGGTCACAAACAGGGTTGCAGGGAAGCCCTATGGGTTACTGGGATCCCCCCATAGGCATACTGGGGTACCCCAGGAGATACTGAGGTCCCCTGGGAAGTTCAGGGAACGCTATGGGGCGTTACCTTCATGGGGCCTCCGAGGGGTCCGTAGGTGAGGTTGTAGCCATCCGGAGGGACACGGGGAGGCGCCCAATGCAGCTGAGCACTGCGGGGCCACAGTTTGCCCACCCATAGCGTTCCTGGGGCACCTGGGAAAAGATGGAGGGCACTGAGGCCCACAGCCCTCCCTTGGATGTCCCACACTCTCCCTCCCACTAACTCCTTTTGGACCCCCCCCCAAAGGCCTCTTGAGAGCCCTCAGCACCTGCTGACCACCAAGACACTCCCACCCCACTGCAGTGTCCCAGTGACCCCCACCCACACTACTCCCACACACAGGGGGCTTTGGGGTGCCACATAGATCTCCTATAACTTCCTAGGCACCACCCCCACAGGGACACCTCCCACCCGTGACACCATCAACCATCCAGCTCTACCTGAGTTTGAACACTGCTTTCAGCAGAAGGGCTTAATTCCTGTGTGAAGCCATGCCGGTCCTTTTCAACTCTGCTACAGTCTATATACTGAGGCCAACAATGCATTTCCCCTAATGTAGATCCCTCCAACACTCAACAGTGCATCCAACAGTCCTTCCAAACAACCATTTCTCCACAGAAACTCACATCCCTCCATCCAACCAGTTGCTACATGTTCACCCAACAAGCTCTTTTTATATTAAAAAAAATTAATTCATTCCATCGGTCATCCCCAAACAAACTACAACATGAGCGATCCATCCATCCTTCAAATAAAATCTCTCCAGAGCTCAGGAAAAGTTCCTATTGACAACAGTGTGCAAGTGGAACCTGGCAGGGCCCAGCTGACTCCAATTCCAGTGCACAGAGGCATTGAGGCAAGAGCCCAAAGCTCTTCATTCAAGTATCTGCACGTGCAACCAAGCGTCAATTACTCAAAGACCCACACTCCCATCTGAACAGGCATCACAAAATCCACTCCCCATCGGTCCCTTTGTAATTCAGTGCACGGATTAATGGAGCCATTCCAAAATGGGAACTTAAAAGCTCATCCCATGGCAAGAAGAAATCAAGATTCACAGCACAGGCCACGTTTCACTTACCAACATCAGGAAACCCAGAGCCCAACATGTGCCAATTCCTGCCCTCACCTGTGACGGCGTCAGTGGAGATGGGGCCCAGCCGTTTCCGCCCCCACAACCCATAAAGGTTGAACTTGTAGCGGCGGGACGGCGACAGCCCGGGCACGCTCACCGAGCGCGACCCACCGTCCACGGGCACCACCTGCGGCTGGCCTTGCGCGTCCTTGTACTGCACCGTGAAGGAGTCAAAGGAGCCCTCGGGGACGCTCCACTCCAGCTGCACGGAGTCGGGGCTGACGTGCGATGCCGTCACCTCACCCAGGCGTGGTGGGGAAGGTGGTTCCTCCGCTGCTGGCGCGGCAGCTGCAGCACAAAGTCCATGTCCATCCATCCTACTATCCTCGTGTTCTACAGCTTACCAACCATTCTCCAAACATTCACCTGTCCCGATTGACAAGTTACCCTACCCCAACCTTCCATCCATACTTCCATCCATACAACCCAATCCTCTCCACTCATCACTACCCCCTACTCCTCCCATCCTGCATGCTCCCGTCCCTCCATGCTTCCCCATGCTTTGCCACAGAACCTTTCCGTTTCCGTTCACACACCAGTCACCAGCACAGCCCATCACACTGCTCACGCCACGCGCCAAGCTCAAGGCCCTCCTCAAGAGAGGCACAGCATGCGGGGGCCCTCACCTGTGATGGTGTCAGTGGAGATGGGGCCCAGACGTGTCTGCCCCCACAGCCCATACAGGTTGAACTTGTAGGGGTGGGACGGCAGCAAACCAGGCACGGTCACCGTGCGGGACCCACTGTCCAAGTGCAGCTCCTGCGGCTGGCCCTGCACGTCTACGTACTGCACTGTGAAGGAGTCAAAGGTGCCTTCGGGGACGCTCCATTCCAGTTGGACGGAGTTGGGGCTGACATGGGATGCTGTCAGCTCTCCCAGGCGCGGCTGGGATGGTGGTTGCTCCTCCACCTCTTCTGCAGCTGCAATACAGAAGACACAGCGCAGGATAACAGCATGGTCCTGCCCATCAGCCACATCCACTCACCCTTCCCTGCCCCCTTTTTCCATCCACTCTCAATCTTCTCTGCACTTCAACCAACTGCCATTCCTTTACACCGCCACCATCCAGACAACCAGCTTACCGTCCCACAATTCATGCAAGGATTCTCTCTGTACTTCCATCCACTCATTTCCCTACGCAGCCACGTGCTCATAGTTCAGAGCAAGCAACGCTTACTCCTTTTTCCATCCAAGAATTATCTAACACATCTGTGAACATATCCATCCACTGTCCCAGCACACCAAGGATCTACCTATCCCTTCTCCATTCACCCACCTATTCCTAAGTTCTTCCATCCATCCTTTCGCTCCTTCATCTATCGGCCCATCCGTTCAAACAAATACTCAAACAGCCACAATCTTATAGGGCAGCCATCACCCCACCCGTTCCCCATCGCTCCCTTCATACTTAAGTGCAACATTCCATGGATCCTTCCCTAAAAAAGGCACCCTAATCGGGTTCGTCCCGTTGCCAGAGGAAATCAAGATCCCCAGCCCACGCCATGTTTCTCTTTCTATCTCCAGGAAGCCTAGAGCCCACCAGGTGCCAATTTCCGCCCTCACCTGTGACGGCATCAGTGGAGATGGGGCCCAGCCGCTTCCTCCCCCACACCCCGTACAGGTTGAACTTGTAGCGGCGGGACGGCGACAGCCCGGGCACGCTCACCGAGCGCGACCCACCGTCCACGGGCACCACCTGCGGCTGGCCTTGCGCGTCCTTGTACTGCACCGTGAAGGAGTCAAAGGAGCCCTCGGGGACGCTCCACTCCAGCTGCACGGAGTCGGGGCTGACGTGCGATGCCGTCACCTCACCCAGGCGTGGTGGGGAAGGCGGTTCCTCCGCTGCAGGAGCTACAGCAGCAACACAGTAAAAGTAATTAGTGCAGAAAGCATCCACGCAAGCAATCCTCCATCCACGCAACAACCAAACAAACATTCATCCAACCATCCGGTTCTGCTCTCAGCACAAAATTTATCCAAGCACCATTCCACAGAAATTATCAATCATCCCATCTTCCTCCATTCTTCCTCCAATCATGCAGGCACTCATCCCTACAGGCTTTCCATTCTACAAGAAAACACTTCTTTCTCAACCAAGATGACTGTAAGCAGGACAAGCCATTAAAAGTTTCGATCATAGGCCAAGCCCATGGCCAGCAGGACATGGATGGAGCACACAGCATCCTCCCTCACCTGTGACGGCATCAGTGGAGATGGGGCCCAGCCGCTTCCTCCCCCACACCCCATAAAGGTTGAACTTGTAGCGGCGGGACGGCGACAGCCCGGGCACGCTCACCGAGCGCAACCCACCGTCCACGGGCACCACCTGCGGCTGGCCTTGCGCGTCCTTGTACTGCACCGTGAAGGAGTCAAAGGAGCCCTCGGGGACGCTCCACTCCAGCTGCACGGAGTCGGGGCTGACGTGCGATGCCGTCACCTCACCCAGGCGTGGTGGGGAAGGTGGTTCCTCCGCTGCTGGCGCGGCAGCTGCAGCACAAAGTCCATGTCCATCCATCCTACTATCCTCGTGTTCTACAGCTTACCAACCATTCTCCAAACATTCACCTGTCCCGATTGACAAGTTACCCTACCCCAACCTTCCATCCATACAACCCAATCCTCTCCACTCATCACTACCTCCTACTCCTCCCACACTACTAGCTCCCGTCCCTCCATACTTTCCCATGCTTTGCCACAGAACCTTTCCGTTTCCATTCACACGCCAGTCACCAGCACAGCCCATCACACTGCTCACGCCACGCGCCAAGCTCAAGGCCCTCCTCAAGAGAGGCACAGCATGCGGGGGCCCTCACCTGTGATGGTGTCAGTGGAGATGGGGCCCAGGCGTGTCTGCCCCCACAGCCCATACAGGTTGAACTTGTAGGGGTGGGACGGCAGCAAACCAGGCACGGTCACCGTGCGGGACCCACTGTCCAAGTGCAGCTCCTGCGGCTGGCCCTGCACGTCTACGTACTGCACTGTGAAGGAGTCAAAGGTGCCTTCGGGGACGCACCATTCCAGTTGGACGGAGTTGGGGCTGACATGGGATGCTGTCAGCTCTCCCAGGCGCGGCTGGGATGGTGGTTGCTCCTCCACCTCTTCTGCAGCTGCAATACAGAAGACACAGCGCAGGATAACAGCATGGTCCTGCCCATCAGCCACATCCAGCCACCCATCCATCCATTCATCCTCTTTCTGCTCCCTTTTTCCATCCACTCTCAATCTTCTGCGCACCTCAACCATCTAACCCAACTGCCATTCCTTCACACTGCCATCATCTGGACTACCAGCTTACCGTCCCACCATTCATGCAAGGATTCTCTCTGTACTTCCATCCACTCATTTCCCTACGCAACCACGTGCTCACAGTTCAACAGAGCAAGCAACGCTTACTCCTTCTTCCATCCAAGAATTATCTTACACATCTGTGAACATATCCATCCACTGTCCCAGCACACCAAGGATCTACCTATCCCTTCTCCATCCACCCACCTATTCCTAAGTTCTTCCATCCATCCTTTCGCTCCTTCATCTATCTGCCCATCCGTTCAAACAAATACTCAAACAGCCACAATCTTATAGGGCAGCCATCACCCCACCCGTTCCCCATCGCTCCCTTCATACTTAAGTGCAACATTCCATGGATCCTTCCCTAAAAAAGGCACCCTAATCGGGTTCGTCCCGTTGCCAGAGGAAATCAAGATCCCCAGCCCACGCCATGTTTCTCTTTCTATCTCCAGGAAGCCTAGAGCCCACCAGGTGCCAATTTCCGCCCTCACCTGTGACGGCGTCAGTGGAGATGGGGCCCAGCCGTTTCCTCCCCCACACCCCGTACAGGTTGAACTTGTAGCGGCGGGACGGCGACAGTCCGGGCACGCTCACCGAGCGCGACCCACCGTCCACGGGCACCACCTGCGGCTGGCCTTGCGCGTCCTTGTACTGCACCGTGAAGGAGTCAAAGGAGCCCTCGGGGACGCTCCACTCCAGCTGCACGGAGTCGGGGCTGACGTGCGATGCCGTCACCTCACCCAGGCGTGGTGGGGAAGGTGGTTCCTCCGCTGCTGGCACGGCAGCTGCAGCACAAAGTCCACGTCCATCCATCCTACTATCCTCGTGTTTTACAGCTTACCAATCATTCTCCAAACATTCCCCTGTCCCAACTGACAAGTTATCCTACCCAACCTTCCATCCATACTTCCATCCATACAACCCAATCCTCTCCACTCATCACTACCTCCTACTCCTCCCACCCTGCTAGCTCCCGTCCCTCCATACTTCCCCATGCTTTGCCACAGAACCTTTCCGTTTCTGTTCACACACCAGTCACCAGCACAGCCCATCACACTGCTCACGCCACGCGCCAAGCTCAAGGCCCTCCTCAAGAGAGGCACAGCATGCGGGGGCCCTCACCTGTGATGGTGTCAGTGGAGATGGGGCCCAGACGTGTCTGCCCCCACAGCCCATACAGGTTGAACTTGTAGGGGTGGGACGGCAGCAAACCAGGCACGGTCACCGTGCGGGACCCACTGTCCAAGTGCAGCTCCTGCGGCTGGCCCTGCACGTCTACGTACTGCACTGTGAAGGAGTCAAAGGTGCCTTCGGGGACGCTCCATTCCAGTTGGACGGAGTTGGGGCTGACATGGGATGCTGTCAGCTCTCCCAGGCGCGGCTGGGATGGTGGTTGCTCCTCCACCTCTTCTGCAGCTGCAATACAGAAGACACAGCGCAGGATAACAGCATGGTCCTGCCCATCAGCCACATCCACTCACCCTTCCCTGCCCCCTTTTTCCATCCACTCTCAATCTTCTCCACACTTCAACCAACTACCATTCCTTTACACCGCCACCATCCAGACAACCAGCTTACCGTCCCACCATTCATGCAAGGATTCTCTCTGTACTTTCATCCACTCATTTCCCAATGCAGCCACGTGCTCACAGTTCAACAGAGCAAGCAACGCTTACTCCTTCTTCCATCCAAGAATTATCTTACACATCTGTGAACATATCCATCCACTGTCCCAGCACACCAAGGATCTACCTATCCCTTCTCCATCCACCCACCTATTCCTAAGTTCTTCCATCCATCCTTTCGCTCCTTCATCTATCTGCCCATCCGTTCAAACAAATACTCAAACAGCCACAATCTTATAGGGCAGCCATCACCCCACCCGTTCCCCATCGCTCCCTTCATACTTAAGTGCAACATTCCATGGATCCTTCCCTAAAAAAGGCACCCTAATCGGGTTCGTCCCGTTGCCAGAGGAAATCAAGATCCCCAGCCAACACCATGTTTCTCTTTCTATCTCCAGGAAGCCTAGAGCCCACCAGGTGCCAATTTCCGCCCTCACCTGTGACGGCATCAGTGGAGATGGGGCCCAGCCGTTTCCGCCCCCACAACCCATAAAGGTTGAACTTGTAGCGGCGGGACGGCGACAGCCCGGGCACGCTCACCGAGCGCGACCCACCGTCCACGGGCACCACCTGCGGCTGGCCTTGCGCGTCCTTGTACTGCACCGTGAAGGAGTCAAAGGAGCCCTCGGGGACGCTCCACTCCAGCTGCACGGAGTCGGGGCTGACGTGCGATGCCGTCACCTCACCCAGGCGTGGTGGGGAAGGTGGTTCCTCTGCTGCAGGTGCAGCAGCTGCAATGTACAAGAAGTAAATCGTTGCAGAAACATCCACCCAATCTACCTTCCCTCCATTGAACAACCCAACCAACATGCATTCTGCCATACAGCTGTGCCCTGAGCACTCGTTTATTCAAGAACTCTTCCATGCATCCTTCCTTCCATCCACCACGCAACATTTATCAGCCATTCCCTCCTCCATGCTCCCTCCAATCTTGCAGGCACTCATCTCTACAGACTTCCCAAACCAATAACAAGGAAACGTTTCCTTCTCGAGCACGATGACTGTAAGCAAGAGGAGCCA
Organism: Tetrao urogallus; assembly: GCF_951394365.1. NCBI lineage: Eukaryota > Metazoa > Chordata > Aves > Galliformes > Phasianidae > Tetrao > Tetrao urogallus. Next base: position 51,043 of record NC_136850.1, on the reverse strand, counting down.
TGAAAGGCTCCTGCCATATGCCAAGCCCACTGCCAGCAGGACACGGATGGAGCACACAGCATCCTCACCTGTGACTGCATCAGTGGAGATGGGGCCCAGCCGCTTCCTCCCCCACACCCCGTACAGGTTGAACTTGTAGCGGCGGGACGGCGACAGCCCGGGCACGCTCACCGAGCGTGACCCACCGTCCACGGGCACCACCTGCGGCTGGCCTTGCGCGTCCTTGTACTGCACCGTGAAGGAGTCAAAGGAGCCCTCGGGGACGCTCCACTCCAGCTGCACGGAGTCGGGGCTGACGTGCGATGCCGTCACCTCACCCAGGCGTGGTGGGGAAGGTGGTTCCTCCGCTGCAGGAGCTACAGCAGCAACACAGTAAAAGTAATTAGTGCAAAAAGCATCCACGCAAGTAATCCTCCATCCACGCAACAACCAAACAAACATTCATCCAACCATCCGGTTCTGCTCTGAACACAAAATTTATCCAAGCACCATTCCACAGAAATTATCTATCATTCCCTCTTCTATTCTTCCTCCAAACTTGCATGCACTCATCCCTACAGGCTTTCCCTTCTACAAGAAAACACTTCTTTCTCAACCAAGATAACTGTAAGCAGGACAGGCCATTAAAGGTTCCGGTCATAGGCCAAGCCCAATGTCAGCAGCAGGACATGGATGAAGCACACAGCATCCTCCCTCACCTGTGACGGCGTCAGTGGAGATGGGGCCCAGCCGCTTCCTCCCCCACACCCCGTACAGGTTGAACTTGTAGCGGCGGGACGGCGACAGCCCGGGCACGCTCACCGAGCGCGACCCACCGTCCACGGGCACCACCTGCGGCTGGCCTTGCGCATCCTTGTACTGCACCGTGAAGGAGTCAAAGGAGCCCTCGGGGACGCTCCACTCCAGCTGCACGGAGTCGGGGCTGACGTGCGATGCCGTCACCTCACCCAGGCGTGGTGGGGAAGGTGGTTCCTCCGCTGCTGGCGCGGCAGCTGCAGCACAAAGTCCATGTCCATCCATCCTACTATCCTCGTGTTCTACAGCTTACCAAACATTCTCCAAACATTCCCCTGTCCCAACTGACAAGTTACCCTACCCAACCTTCCATCCATACAACCCAATCCTCTCCACTCATCACTACCCCCTACTCCTCCCACCCTGCTAGCTCCCGACCCTCCATACTTCCCCATGCTTTGCCACAGAACCTTTCCGTTTCCGTTCACACACCAGTCACCAGCACAGCCCATCACACTGCTCACGCCACGCGCCAAGCTCAAGGCCCTCCTCAAAAGAGGCACAGCATGCGGGGGCCCTCACCTGTGATGGTGTCAGTGGAGATGGGGCCCAGACGTGTCTGCCCCCACAGCCCATACAGGTTGAACTTGTAGGGGTGGGACGGCAGCAAACCAGGCACGGTCACCGTGCGGGACCCACTGTCCAAGTGCAGCTCCTGCGGCTGGCCCTGCACGTCTACGTACTGCACTGTGAAGGAGTCAAAGGTGCCTTCGGGGACGCTCCATTCCAGTTGGACGGAGTTGGGGCTGACATGGGATGCTGTCAGCTCTCCCAAGCGCGGCTGGGATGGTGGTTGCTCCTCCACCTCTTCTGCAGCTGCAATACAGAAGACACAGCGCAGGATAACAGCATGGTCCTGCCCATCAGCCACATCCAGTCACCCTTCCCTGCCCCCTTTTTCCATCCACTCTCAATCTTCTCCGCACTTCAACAAACTGCCATTCCTTCACACCGCCACCATCCAGACAACCAGCTTACCGTCCCACCATTCATGCAAGGATTCTCTCTGTACTTCCATCCACTCATTTCCCTACGCAGCCACGTGCTCACAGTTCAGAGCAAGCAACGCTTATTCCTTTTTCCATCCAAGAATTATCTAACACATCTGTGAACATATCCATCCACTGTCCCAGCACACCAAGGATCTACCTATCCCTTCTCCATCCACCCACCTATTCCTAAGTTCTTCCATCCATCCTTTCGCTCCTTCATCTATCTGCCCATCCGTTCAAACAAATACTCAAACAGCCACAATCTTATAGGGCAGCCATCACCCCACCTGTTCCCCATCGCTCCCTTCATACTTAAGTGCAACATTCCATGGATCCTTCCCTAAAAAAGGCACCCTAATCGGGTTCGTCCCGTTGCCAGAGGAAATCAAGATCCCCAGCCCACGCCATGTTTCTCTTTCTATCTCCAGGAAGCCTAGAGCCCACCAGGTGCCAATTTCCACCCTCACCTGTGACGGCATCAGTGGAGATGGGGCCCAGCCGTTTCCTCCCCCACACCCCGTACAGGTTGAACTTGTAGCGGCGGGACGGCGACAGCCCGGGCACGCTCACCGAGCGCGACCCACCGTCCACGGGCACCACCTGCGGCTGGCCTTGTGCGTCCTTGTACTGCACCGTGAAGGAGTCAAAGGAGCCCTCGGGGACGCTCCACTCCAGCTGCACGGAGTCGGGGCTGACGTGCGATGCCGTCACCTCACCCAGGCGTGGTGGGGAAGGTGGTTCCTCCGCTGCAGGAGCTACAGCAGCAACACAGTAAAAGTAATTAGTGCAGAAAGCATCCACGCAAGCAATCCTCCATCCACGCAACAACCAAACAAACATTCATCCAACCATCCGGTTCTACTCTGAACACAAAATTTATCCAAGCACCATTCCACAGAAATTATCAATCATTCCCTCTTCTATTCTTCCTCCAATCATGCAGGCACTCATCCCAACAGGCATTCCATTCTACAAGAAAACACATCTTTCTCAACCAAGATGACTGTAAGCAGGACGGGCCATTAAAGGTTCCGGTCATAGGCTAAGCCCACGGCCAGCAGGACAGGGATGGAGCACACAGCATCCTCACCTGTGACTGCATCAGTGGAGATGGGGCCCAGCCGTTTCCTCCCCCACACCCCGTACAGGTTGAACTTGTAGCGGCGGGACGGCGACAGCCCGGGCACGCTCACCGAGCGCGACCCACCGTCCACGGGCACCACCTGCGGCTGGCCTTGCGCGTCCTTGTACTGCACCGTGAAGGAGTCAAAGGAGCCCTCGGGGACGCTCCACTCCAGCTGCACGGAGTCGGGGCTGACGTGCGATGCCGTCACCTCACCCAGGCGTGGTGGGGAAGGTGGTTCCTCTGCTGCAGGTGCGGCAGCTGCAATGTACAGGAAGTAAATCGTTGCAGAAACATCCACCCAATCTACCTTCCCTCCATTGAACAACCCAACCAACATGCATTCTGCCATACAGCTGTGCCCTGAGCACTCGTTTATTCAAGAACTCTTCCATGCATCCTTCCTTCCATCCACCACGCAACATTTATCAGCCATTCCCTCCTCCATGCTCCCTCCAATCTTGCAGGCACTCATCTCTACAGACTTCCCAAACCAATAACAAGGAAACGTTTCCTTCTCGAGCACGATGACTGTAAGCAAGAGGAGCCATGAAAGGCTCCTGCCATATGCCAAGCCCACTGCCAGCAGGACACGGATGGAGCACACAGCATCCTCACCTGTGACTGCATCAGTGGAGATGGGGCCCAGCCGCTTCCTCCCCCACACCCCGTACAGGTTGAACTTGTAGCGGCGGGACGGCGACAGCCCGGGCACGCTCACCGAGCGCGACCCACCGTCCACGGGCACCACCTGCGGCTGGCCTTGCGCGTCCTTGTACTGCACCGTGAAGGAGTCAAAGGAGCCCTCGGGGACGCTCCACTCCAGCTGCACGGAGTCGGGGCTGACGTGCGATGCCGTCACCTCACCCAGGCGTGGTGGGGAAGGTGGTTCCTCCGCTGCAGGAGCTACAGCAGCAACACAGTAAAAGTAATTAGTGCAAAAAGCATCCACGCAAGTAATCCTCCATCCACGCAACAACCAAACAAACATTCATCCAACCATCCGGTTCTGCTCTGAACACAAAATTTATCCAAGCACCATTCCACAGAAATTATCTATCATTCCCTCTTCTATTCTTCCTCCAAACTTGCATGCACTCATCCCTACAGGCTTTCCCTTCTACAAGAAAACACTTCTTTCTCAACCAAGATAACTGTAAGCAGGACAGGCCATTAAAGGTTCCGGTCATAGGCCAAGCCCAATGTCAGCAGCAGGACATGGATGAAGCACACAGCATCCTCCCTCACCTGTGACGGTGTCAGTGGAGATGGGGCCCAGCCGCTTCCTCCCCCACACCCCGTACAGGTTGAACTTGTAGCGGCGGGACGGCGACAGCCCGGGCACGCTCACCGAGCGCGACCCACCGTCCACGGGCACCACCTGCGGCTGGCCTTGCGCGTCCTTGTACTGCACCGTGAAGGAGTCAAAGGAGCCCTCGGGGACGCTCCACTCCAGCTGCACGGAGTCGGGGCTGACGTGCGATGCCGTCACCTCACCCAGGCGTGGTGGGGAAGATGGTTCCTCCGCTGCTGGCGTGGCAGCTGCAGCACAAAGTCCATGTCCATCCATCCTACTATCCTCGTGTTCTACAGCTTACCAAACATTCTCCAAACATTCCCCTGTCCCAACTGACAAGTTACCCTACCCAACCTTCCATCCATACAACCCAATCCTCTCCACTCATCACTACCCCCTACTCCTCCCACCCTGCTAGCTCCCGACCCTCCATACTTCCCCATGCTTTGCCACAGAACCTTTCCGTTTCCGTTCACACACCAGTCACCAGCACAGCCCATCACACTGCTCACGCCACGCGCCAAGCTCAAGGCCCTCCTCAAGAGAGGCACAGCATGCGGGGGCCCTCACCTGTGATGGTGTCAGTGGAGATGGGGCCCAGACGTGTCTGCCCCCACAGCCCATACAGGTTGAACTTGTAGGGGTGGGACGGCAGCAAACCAGGCACGGTCACCGTGCGGGACCCACTGTCCAAGTGCAGCTCCTGCGGCTGGCCCTGCACGTCTACGTACTGCACTGTGAAGGAGTCAAAGGTGCCTTCGGGGACGCTCCATTCCAGTTGGACGGAGTTGGGGCTGACATGGGATGCTGTCAGCTCTCCCAAGCGCGGCTGGGATGGTGGTTGCTCCTCCACCTCTTCTGCAGCTGCAATACAGAAGACACAGCGCAGGATAACAGCATGGTCCTGCCCATCAGCCACATCCAGTCACCCTTCCCTGCCCCCTTTTTCCATCCACTCTCAATCTTCTCCGCACTTCAACAAACTGCCATTCCTTCACACCGCCACCATCCAGACAACCAGCTTACTGTCCCACCATTCATGCAAGGATTCTCTCTGTACTTTCATCCACTCATTTCCCTACGCAGCCACGTGCTCACAGTTCAACAGAGCAAGCAACGCTTACTCCTTTTTCCATCCAAGAATTATCTAACACATCTGTGAACATATCCATCCACTGTCCCAGCACACCAAGGATCTACCTATCCCTTCTCCATTCACCCACCTATTCCTAAGTTCTTCCATCCATCCTTTCGCTCCTTCATCTATCTGCCCATCCGTTCAAATACTCAAACAGCCACAATCTTATAGGGCAGCCATCACCCCACCCGTTCCCCATCGCTCCCTTCATACTTAAGTGCAACATTCCATGGATCCTTCCCTAAAAAAGGCACCCTAATCGGGTTCGTCCCGTTGCCAGAGGAAATCAAGATCCCCAGCCCACGCCATGTTTCTCTTTCTATCTCCAGGAAGCCTAGAGCCCACCAGGTGCCAATTTCCGCCCTCACCTGTGACGGCATCAGTGGAGATGGGGCCCAGCCGCTTCCTCCCCCACACCCCGTACAGGTTGAACTTGTAGCGGCGGGACGGCGACAGCCCGGGCACGCTCACCGAGCGCGACCCACCGTCCACGGGCACCACCTGCGGCTGGCCTTGCGCGTCCTTGTACTGCACCGTGAAGGAGTCAAAGGAGCCCTCGGGGACGCTCCACTCCAGCTGCACGGAGTCGGGGCTGACGTGCGATGCCGTCACCTCACCCAGGCGTGGTGGGGAAGGTGGTTCCTCTGCTGCAGGTGCAGCAGCTGCAATGTACAAGAAGTAAATCGTTGCAGAAACATCCACCCAATCTACCTTCCCTCCATTGAACAACCCAACCAACATGCATTCTGCCATACAGCTGTGCCCTGAGCACTCGTTTATTCAAGAACTCTTCCATGCATCCTTCCTTCCATCCACCACGCAACATTTATCAGCCATTCCCTCCTCCATGCTCCCTCCAATCTTGCAGGCACTCATCCCTACAGACTTCCCAAACCAATAACAAGGAAACGTTTCCTTCTCGAGCACGATGACTGTAAGCAAGAGGAGCCATGAAAGGCTCCTGCCATATGCCAAGCCCACTGCCAGCAGGACACGGATGGAGCACACAGCATCCTCACCTGTGACGGCATCAGTGGAGATGGGGCCCAGCCGCTTCCTCCCCCACACCCCGTACAGGTTGAACTTGTAGCGGCGGGACGGCGACAGCCCGGGCACGCTCACCGAGCGCGACCCACCGTCCACGGGCACCACCTGCGGCTGGCCTTGCGCGTCCTTGTACTGCACCGTGAAGGAGTCAAAGGAGCCCTCGGGGACGCTCCACTCCAGCTGCACGGAGTTGGGGCTGACGTGCGATGCCGTCACCTCACCCAGGCGTGGTGGGGAAGGTGATTCTTCCTTTGGTTTTGCTGAAGCTTTAACACAACAAAATACACATAGAAGACAGACGTCCTTTCACCTATGCACTCATTTGTGCTATTGTTTATCTATTTATCTGTGCATCCAGTCATCTATAGCCGCCACCCACTCAGCACAGAAAGCTATATAACTTTCTTTCTCCATATTTTCCCCTCCATTCTCATCTACTTAATTATCTTTTTTTGCTAGCTAATCCAGACTGTCATAAATCCACTATTGTTTACTTTTTTTTCCATCCATTCACGCACTCATTTTCTCCACTCATCCAAAAATCCATTTTTGCATCTATTCAGTCGGCACCCTCTGTCCCACCTATCCATCTACCTACAACCAACCCATGGGCCACTCACACCCTCATCCAGCTTTCCATCCTTTCAGCTCTCCAGCCCTCAGTCCCTGCACACAGTCATTCACAGCATCAAATCAAGGGGCAAGATTTGTTCCCTTGTCTCCCAAGTTTGAAGCTTGAAGTGATCCAAAGGGGGGCTCACAGTAGCCTCACCTGTGACAGCATCAGTGGAGATGAAACCAATGCGCTTCCGCCCCCACACCCCATACAGGTTGAACTTGTACCGGCGGGACGGCGACAGCCCGTGCACGGTCACTGTACGTGACCCACCGTCCACCGCAAGTGCCTGTGGCTGGCCTTGTGCATCCCTGTACTGTACTGTGAAGGAGTCAAAGGAGCCCTCCAGGACACTCCATTCCAACTGGATGGAGCTTGGAGTCACGTGGGAGACTGTGAGCATGCCTAGGTGGGGCCGCTGTGTTGGTTCCTCCTCTGATGGTGCTGGAACGATCATGTCAAGATGCAATGTATAAATATCTATGCATCCATCTAACCTACATTCAACCTTCAGTCTGTCCTTCCATTGATCCCTTTATTCACTCCTCCATCCACTCATCTCACCATCCAAACATCCAACCACATCAACCTGGATACCAAGTGCTGGTGAACATCTGAGTTACCCCATTGCCACCATCTGGGGTTACCTGCTTTGGCCATGGCCCCCTGGGGCTCAGTCCCCTCCATCTCATAGAGGTTCTTCCATTCTGGTGGAGGCTCACTGGTGTCACCCAGCCCTGCAACCCGAAGAGTAGCGTGGAGTTTTTGGATGCCACCAAGCAACGCTGTCCCCGTCCTCATCCCCACCCCTGTCACCTACCTGCAGTCACCAGGGAAGTGTAGGACTTGGAGACACGTCCCCGCACCACACCGTGCACCTCCACCCGGTACGTGGCCCCTGGCACCAGCCCTGGCACCCGGGCCACTGTGGTGTCCCCTGGCACCCTCATCTCCCCCTCATCCCCCTCCGGCTCCTCCAGCAGCTGATAGCGGATCACTATGGTCTCCGCATGACCCCGCAGCCCATCCAAATCCACCAGGGCCTCACCAGCAGCTCCTGGCAACACCTGAGGTTTGGGGTGGGGGTTCTGCTGGAGGTGGCGGAGGAATTGATGACGCAGCAAGGCCGGGCTGCGGCGAAGCAGGTAGGAGAGGATGGCACGGGCCACTGCAGGCACTGTCTGGTTGCCTCGGAGTGGAAAATCCGTGGCCCGGAGGTGGCTTTCTAGGCGCTGCAGCAAGGATCCATTGTAGGAAGAAAGCTTGACCCCCAGCTCATGCAGGGATGGGACATTTGGGAGCACTGGGGACACAGGGGATGCTGGGGATAGTGGGGACTGTGAGGATGCTGGGGACCACTGAGATGTAGGTGACCTTGGGGACACTGGGGACTCTGGAGACAATGGGGATTCCAGGGAAGTTGGTGCTGCTGAGGACTCCGGGGACACTGGAGACCTCAGGGATGCTGGTGACCTTGGAGATGTTGAGGATGCTGGTGACCCCAAGGACCCCAGGGACACTGGGGACCGTGGGGATGCTGGAGACCCTCGGGCTGATGGTGATGCTGGGGCCACTGGAGATGCCAGAAATGTAGGGGTGCCCTGTAGCCCCCCTTGGTTGGGCAGAGACTGAGCAAGCACTGTGAAAACAGAAGGGATCCAGGTCACTAGCCTGTCCCCAAAATCCCTCATCTGCCACAGCCCAGGGACACAGGGATGGATGGACACATGAACACAGGAGGACAAACAGATGCCTAAGGACAGACCGTGGACATTGGGGAACCATAGGGAGTGCCTGGAGACATCCAGACTCATGGGCGCAGACAGATAGGGACAGAGGGACACGCAGGGAAGCATCAGGATATGTAGAGACACGTGGACCCATGGGGATGCATGGGGATATTCTGGGGTCACACAGACCTGAAGGGACACAAGGCCCCAAGTGAACAGATGAGCCCATGGGACACACAGTCCCATGGAGATACATTCAGATGGACAGGCTCAGGAAGACATATGGACCCACAGGGACAGACTGCTGACACACAGACCTCTGCAAGACAGACAGATGCATGTGGACCCTCAGAGCCATGGGAACAATAAAGACACATGGGGACAGACAGAGGCTGCAAACACCACCCATCTCTGCTCCCATTCCAGTACCCATCCCTGCCCCATGACTGCCTATAATCGTACCCCACGCCTGTTCCTTTCTCCATCTCTTTAGCTGCGACATTCCCATCCCCGTTCCCATTCCATCTTCACTCCCATGCTTGTCCCCACCTCAATCATCCCTGTCCCCACCTCAGACCCCACACCCATGATGTCCCCACCCCGTGCTTGCGTTATTCCTGTCCCCATGCCTGTCCTTGTGCTGTGCTCATTCCCATCTCTGTGCTGAATGCTGTCTCCATACATGTTGCCCCCTCGCAATGTCATCCCTGCCCCCATTTTTGTGCCCACGCCATCCCATGCCCCTTCTGTCCCCATGCCTGTCCCACAGCAGAAGGCACATACAGGTGCGGACACGCAAGGTGCCCGGTGCCCCGAGGTGCTGCTCCCGCTGGGCCTGGATGAAGATCTCAAAAGCTTGTCCAGGTGTCAGCCCTGTCACTTCAAAGGTAACAGCTGAACTAGGCAGCTCGTGGGTGGTCAGTGCTGCTGGTTCATCCTGGGGACAAAGGACACATCAAAGACACACTGAAGACACCATGTGGGACCTCTTCCTGAACCAGGCAGGTGGCCACAGTCAATGACTTCTCCTAGAGCTGGGAGATGACTCGGACACATGGGGACACATCACTGCCTCCATGCTGGGCAGCAAAGGAGTGGCTACAGGTGTGGCAGAGGATGTGCTGGAGACAAGCAGCAGATGGGTGACACCACCACGACTAATCCTCAGCACAAGGGACACAGTGGGGAGATGTCTCCACTCCTGAGCCATGCTGCAATGGTGTGAACTGGCCTCTGTCATGGTCTGAAGACAATAGGCACATTGGAGACATGTTGGGGACACAATGAGGACACTTTAGAGATGCCCCCAAATGGGGCAGAAGTCGATGACCATGGACACCAGCCCATCCTGGGGACAAGTTTCACACTGCAGACACATTGGAGCCACCACACTGGGACATCACTGTGCTGAGGATGCGTCCTCATTCCCATCCCCGTCTCCAGCTCACCATGGGGATGACTGCCACCTCATAGCCATCCACAGGCTTGGCTGGCCGCGGCCAGGTCACACGGAAGGACGTCTGGTTGCGCGCAGCCAGGCGCAGCGTCACTGAGGGGATCTCTGCAGGGAAAGAGCCCAGATGGGAGGTGGCCCCACAGGAACACTTCTGAGCCCTACAGGATGAGGCAGCCACAGCGTGGGGACACCCTCAGAACACCACAGGACAGTAGGTCAAAGGGATGAAGACAATATGGGGACACGGAGGGAGTTTCCAAGGAACAAAAGTGCCCAAGCCATGGGAACACCAGGACACTCAGGGCACTGGAGGGATCTGGGACAACTGAAAGCACAGGGATGGGGACACTGGGAGAGCACTGAAGGACAGCAGAGGAAACTGGGGGACAGACAAGGATACTTGGAAGCGGCATCAGGACCAGATGCCAAGGGAGCAGCAGGCCTGGGGACATACCGAGGGTGCAGTGGGGCCCACCACGGCCAGGGGGGCAGATGGGGGTCGCACAGAATGGTCCCGTGAAGCCCTCAAAGCAGTGGCAGCGGCCAGCCCGGCAACGTCCCTGGTCACTGCAGTCGAAGGGACAGCGGGGTGCAGGACACGGGAGACCATCCCCGGCCTCCCCCATGCGGCACCCACAGCAGCCCCCTGCCCCAGGGGTGTCACACAGCCTCCGCGCTGCTGTGCTCCCTGTGGGGTTGAGCAGGGTCCTCGTGAGCCACACGCCTCCCTTTGAATTCTCCATGTCTCCCCATATGTCCCTCACACACCCCCACAGCTCATTATGTCTCACATGCACCCCTGTGTCCTCCACGTCCCAATGTCCTCCCCATGTCCTACACTGTTCCCTTGTCCACATCACCCATGTTCCCCCGTTACTCTCCATCATCCTACATTCCACATTTCCCTGCATCCCCTCATCCTCCCATCCACATCCCCTACATAGCTCCTATGTCCCTATCCCCATGCTCCCTACCGCGTCCCTCATGTCCCCACTGTCCCCCCACATCCCTCAAACAGCCCCATGTATCTCATATCTCCGAAGTCTTCCCATATCTCCCATTCTCCCCAACATATCCCCCGTATCCCTGATCCCCACACCCTCCATGTCCCCATCTCCCCCCTCCCCGCCCCCATACCAGTGCCAGCCTGGGGCCCCAGGCTGTCCCCGCACTGTCCCTGCAGCGCCCGCACTTCTCCCTCCAGTGCCCGCAGCCGTCCCAGCACCGCCTCCAGCACCTCTGCCCCACAGGAGAGCTCCGGGGGGACAGGGGGAGGACCGGGGGATGTTCCCGCATTCCCTTGCGCTCTCCGAAGTGCCAGCGCCAGCAGCAGCAGCGGCAGCCCCGGGGTCATGATCCTGCAGGGAGGGGATGGATGCCAGCGGCACAGGGACCTCCCAGGGGACACACAAAGGTCTCGGACACCGTGGGGTGGGGTTACACCCACCTCACACCCCTGGTGTCACTCTTCCCACCCCCCTCCCCCCCCCGCCCCCGAGGGTCCCATACAGAGCTGGGGCTGTGGTGTGGCCCCAGTGCTGCCAGCTACACCCCAGTGATCCCAGTTCCCACTGCCTCCAGTAGCTTCACACACCACCCTTCAGAATATATGAACTCCAGTAACCATCAGCAGCCCTGCCCAGCAACACCAATACCACAGGGAACACAAATAACGTCAGGAATTCCAGTAACACCACAGCACAATAATTCTACTGACACTACCACCACCAGTAGCACCAGTGAGACCGACAACATCAGCAATGCTGGCAACACCAGCAATTGGCACCAGCATGCCAATTTCTCCAGTAATTCCAGTGACACCAGCAACTCCAGTAATACCAGCAGCACCAGCAAGTCAAACCATCCAGCAACTTCAATAATTCCAGCCACTGCAGCAGCACCAGTAACCCCAGCAACCCCAGTAACTCCAGCAGCACCAGTAATCCCCACCAGCTGCACTAACTCTAATAACTCCGGTAACTTCAGCAACTCCAGCAGCACCAGTAGCACCAGCCAGCTCCTCCAGTAACCCCAGCAGCCCCATAACGCAGCGATGCTGCAGCCCCATCCCCACCCCTCCTTCCCCCCCATCTCCCCAGTACTTTCCCAGTGCTGGAGCTGCTCCCAGGGGTCAGGATGTGACCTGTGGGTGGGGCCTGGAACTGGACCAGTTGGGTTCAGGTGAGTCCAGCTGCACCCAATTGGGTCTGGCTGGTTTGGTTCAACCCAGTTTGGCTCAGCTCAGTTCTGCTCACCTCAGCCCTGTTCAGCCCAATTGGGTTCTGTTAGGTTCTGCTGGGCCAGGCCCGGCGGCAGCAGCACGGCACTGAGGGCTCCGGGGCGGCTCCAGCCCTTTCATAGCCCCGGGCCGGGCGCAGGGCCAGCGCTGAGCTCATGGCGTGGCCACGGCACCTGTGGGCTGCACAGCAGGCAGCTCCAGGACACAGCGGCCAGCAGCAGAGCAGAATGCGGCCGAGGAGGGGCACGATGTCCTCACATCGGCCACACGCTGAGCATCGGGGGATGTAGGGACCACCTCCCCATGGAGCGAAGGGAAGCAGACTCCCTCCTCCCCCCCCCCCCCCCCCCCCCCCCCTCCCCCCACTGCAGGGCCCTCCGCCCTGGGCTGAGCAGAACCAGGCGGACCCAGAGGGGGCCATGATGTGTTTACAGGCAGCGGTCGCTGCGGCAACCAAACATCTGGGCGGCGCAGCCAGATGTGGGGTCCAGCTGCCATAGCAGAGCAGTGACACAACGCGTGGGGGAGCGCGGGGGGGGCTGCAGCCCGGAGCACTCCCAGTGACCCAGCACTGCCCGTCCTAGTGATTCCAGTGCTCCCAGTAACACAGCACGGCCCATCCCAGTGCTCCCAGTATCTCAGCGCCACCTGCACTAATCATACCAGTAACTGAGCACTGCCTGCACCCATGATCCCAGTAACACAGCACAGCCACAGCTGGCGCCCCCAGGAACCCCAGCTCTGCCTGACCCACAGCTTCCAGCATTCCCTGCCACCTGTGGTTCCCAGCTACTACAGTGCCACCTGTTCCAGTAATCCCAGTGCTCCCAGTAACCACAGTGCCACCTGTTCCAATAGTCTCAGTGCTCCCATTAAGTCAGTGCCACCTGCTCCACAGCTCCCAGTAACCACAATGCTGTTTGCCTCATATCCCCCAATGCTCTCAGTAAAAACAGAACCCACTACAATTTTGGGGTAGACTCACTATGGGTTGGCTGTGGGGCCAGGCTATGAAACTATATTGCAGGGGTTTGCTATGGGGCAGAGCCTTGAGGCTATGGGGCTGTGCCATAGGGCCATGCTGCGTGACAGTGCCATATGGGGCCATAGGACTGAGCCACAGACAGGGCCGGGTGAGGCCATGACTCAGCCTGGCCCTGCACTCCCCCCCCCGCTTCTCTTCCCCCCCCCCACTTCCTCCCCCCTCCTGGGCTGTTGTTGTTGCTGTGGGACACGGGGTGGGGAGTACAGGCTCGGCAGGGATCCACTGTGTGGGGGTTGGAGGCACCCAGACACCCACATCCCCATGGGGAAGTGTGAGATGGGGTCCCTGGGTGTTGGGCCCCCCAGTGTAGGAGTTACAGGGCAGAGCTGGGGAAGGGAGGAGGCGGATGCTTGGGGTCCCCAGGGCCTCGGGGGGAGGGGCAGAGCCCACGGGGTGGGAGAAACGGCCGCCAGGGTTCACTGGCTCGTGATCGTGTTTTGCTCTTTGCCTCCGGCTGGGCGGACCCAACCCGGGGGGGGCTGCGGGATACATGTGGGGCTGAGACATGGGACACGTGTAGGGTTGACGAGCACACGTAGGGCTGGGGGGGAGGGGTGCGTGGTGTGCAGAACAAGTAGGGGTCAGGAAGTGACCCTAAATGTGGCCCCACAGCTCTCTCCCTCCACGACCCCAACACAGCAGCACACAGAGCCCTTTGGTGCCACAGGGAACACACGGGGCCATAAGGGGCAGGAGAGAAGCAGGCGACACAGCAAACCAGCAGGAGCCAGGCTATCCTGAATGGACCCTGCTGCTTCCATACCACCTGCCCTCCCCATCTCAAGCCCCCATCCTGTCCCTGTCCCCTTTCCTAATCCCCACAGATCCTATAGTGGGGTAGCAAAGTTCTAGGCTGAAGCAAACAAGGACAAGCCCAAACAAAGCAGCCATGGACACAGAAATGAAGGAAGAAAAATAGCTCACTTTCAAAAGGTCTCAGGTAGGCAGAGATCTCCAGCAAAATGACCTCCCCTCCACTGTCAGCCCTTAAATGAGGACTGAGAAGGGGTGGATTCTGGCTCCATCCCTCCCAGGCACTCAGGTGCATTGCATACACCTGAGCTCCCCTGGTTGGCCCCACCTTCCCACCCTCCCAGTGATTGAGGTGCTCAATCACTGCTTCAAGCCCTGACTTAGCATTGCCATTACACGCTATAACATCCCAATGACAGAATGGTGACACCTTAAGCCACTCTGGGTGCCCCTCATATGCCTTGGGGGCACCCATGTGTGTGGTGGTGACATCCTGGGCATCCTTCAGGAACCTCTAGGACCCCAACATCCTTCAGCTCTCCCAATTCCTCCACGATTGTCCCCACTGAGACCCACACAGACAACAATTACCTCTGTTAAGACACAGTTATGGGTGGGAGGAGTTGAAAGGAATGTGTTGTTTTAAGCTGTCAGATAAGGAGTCAAAAGGAAAATGGAACAGCTACATCACTTGGCTCAGGAGGTGAAGCAGAACAGCCGGGCTGAATGCTGACCGCACTGAAAGGACTGTTCGTGCTGTTTGTATTTTTGCCTATCATGACAACTTTGTGGTGGTTTCTGGGATTCCGGAAAATTATGTCAGATGTCCCAACGCATCATGGTGATGAAAAGCAGCAGCAGGGAATCGTTCCTTGAACTGACAAATATGCAGAAATGTGAGGAGAAATTCCAGAGGGGGAAACTTGTGGTTGGCCACAGCAGTGACGGTGCAGCAATACAAGGACAAGAGTGTAAAAACCAGAACACAAGTATGTGTAACAGCACCACAAAAAGGAAGTGAGACTTAATTATATAAGCCTAATCAATGTGATAGAACACACAGCGCTGTGTGAAATCCTGCATGATACTGCAGGACAGCTAATGAGCTGTCACCTGGCTGTGCACACCAAGGGACTGACGTAAGGAAGAGCAACCAGGGAGCAATTCTCAAAGCAATGCCTGTTTGTCACCTTTATGCAGCTCTGCGTGTGCTTGCTTTGTGCCTTACTGCCTGGCACCTCATCCCTGCTCTTGGAATAATACAGGACCTGACTCAGAACGTTTCAGGTTTATGTCACCGAGACTCGCTGAGGGACAACAAGGGTTAAACTCTACAGGCTGGCCTTAAAAAGGGCTGTGGGGGAGGAGGAGGGGTCCCAGCAAAATCTGTGCAGCCTCCTTGTATCCACAGGGGATGGGATGGATGTTCACACTGAAGAACTGGGTGCTGAGGGCCTCTGTTTAAAACACTGAAACATGAAATATTTCTCTCGGCAAATCATAATTGCAGAGTGAGTGATCAGCGTGCATTTTTCACCTGGGAGCCAGAAATTGGTTCTGGCAGTTTGGCACACAACGTTTTGTTCTGTTTGCATGGGACATCCTAGCTGAATTGCTTGTTGTATTAATCATTAAAACTTGTGCTTCTGTATTTAAAACATTTTGCCGAATACCTTTAAGGTCTGATTGGAATTAAGATGAGCTGTCATTATTCAGCAGCAGTTTTCCACAGACTGCTGGTCAGTCCTGACTCCAAGAATGCCCGGGGCAACTCCTTTCCTTTCCTTTCCTCTGCTCTCAGGGGTTTGTCCTCAGATTAACTTCCCTTTGCTTTTATTTCTGTTCCCCGTTCCTGTTTAATTCTGACACCAATTTCTCTTGGTCCTTCCAAACTTCTGAGCCCGCTCCTTGCTGGGGAGGGACATGCTGTATTTTTGCAGCAGTTTATCTGTTACAATCCTGTCTGTGACACCATTTATATTTTTCTGTTGGGTAACATCTGATCCCCAGGCCTATGGCATTGGAGCTGGGGCGGGCATCAGCAGAGAGCAAAAATGGCTGTTTTTGTCTTAATACTTTTTGTCAGTCACAGCATTGTAGGAATTGGGTGGGAGATACAAAGTTGAGTGCTGTTGTCAGAGATCTCCAGTCCTACTTCTCTTGGTGTGGTGGTAGACTGGAGGAAAGTGTCCTTCAGCGAGCTGGGTAACAGATCTTTGTCTTGCTTGGGATTGTGCCCCATCACACAATCATCTATGGGATTCCCAGTTTTCAGGCTATGATTCATCTGTTGGGATAGGAAGGTGGAGGGAGGAATGAAGGAAGGAAGAAGGTGCATTAGCCATATGTGTTAGCAGGCACATAGAAGATGTGCCCTCCATACTATCTTGATGTGCTCCTACCATCCCCACAGCCAGGCAGTATCCTCCTGGAGGACACTTTGGAGGATCTCATTACCTGTTGGCAGTGCCATCAGAGCTTTTACGCTCTCCTGTCTCCACTCAGGCAGGGGAAAATTAAGGTCTGCAGTCACTCCTCATATGCCCCCTTCCTGCCTGTGGTTTCCCTGCCTTCTTCCTCTTGCGTGAGTGTTTCCTTCCTGGTGCTGAGCGGAAGGGAAGTAGCACCTAGTGTTCGTGGTCAGTGTTGACAACGGGGGCACTGAGGACCCATCACCCTTGCCAGGGTCTCTGTGAAAGGATATGCGAGTCCCTGAGGTAGTGGGGGAAGGCTGGAAGGGCAGGGCCGTTGGTGAGGGTCACCTGGGACAACTGGGAGGGATAGATGGACAGCTGGGAGGTCTTCAGGATCTGTAAGATTTGTGGGATGGGATCAGTGGCAAGGCTGGGAGGGGACCGAGAGGTTTTTGGGGCAACTAGAAAGTCTGGGTGAAAAATTGGGATGCCTAAGGGATCATCTGCGAGGTTTGTGGGAAAACTTGATTCATGTGGTTGGTGCACTGGGAAGTCTGGGGGACAGCTTTGAGGTCTGGAGAATGCCAAGATAAGGAGGAAGAGATGAGAGTAGCAAAGGAAGAAGAGACCTCAGAGAATGGGGGGAAGGAAGGAAGGATGATGGGACAGACAAGGAAGGGCAGTATTGGAGGGGAGGGATGGGGAGACTGAGCAAAGGAGGTAGGCAAGAGTCTGCTCTGCAGGATGCTGGTTACCCCTCTCCCCACAGGTCTCCTGCCATGTCCACACCTCCTTCCAATGTGACTGTCTCTGCAATCCCCAATGCAGCACTGGGACTGACCCTGCTGTCACTGGCAATGGTCATAGGGCTGCCAGGCAACGCGTTCGTGCTGTGGAGCTATATCGTCACCCGTCGCTGCAGCATCCCCATGGTGCTGGTTGCCCATCTGGCCCTGGCTGACGTGGCCACACTGCTCACTGGCCCTGTTTACATCCAATTCCTCAGCAGTGGCCGCTGGAACCTGGGCCCAGCCGCGTGCCGTGGTTGCAACTACATCTGTGCAGCCGCCATGTACACCAGCGTCTTCCTCATCGCACTGCTCGGCCTGCATCGCTGCCTGGTGGTGTCCCGACCATCAGCTGCAGTGCTGGCAGGTGACCGTGCCACCCAGCTGGCCCACGGGGCTGCTGCCGTCACTTGGCTGGTGGCCTTGGTGCTGGCCACCCCTTCTATTGCTTTCCGGCACGTGGAGAACGGGATGTGCAAGCGGAACCACAGTTCCAGCGCTTGGCTGGTGACCCACAACCTGCTGGAGACAGGGCTGGGCTGGGCTGTGCCACTGGTCGCCGTGGCCGTTGGTTATGGGCTGCTGCTGCAGCGGCTGCGGCGGACGCGATTGGCACGGCGGGGCCGCACGCTGCGGTTGGTGGCTGCCGTGGTGGTCGCCTTTGCCGTCACGTGGGGACCCTACCATGTTGGGAGCTTGTTGGAAGTGGTGGTGGAGCTGCAGAGCTGCAGTGAGACTCTAAGAAAAGTTGCCAAGGCCATCCGGCCACCAGCCACTGCGCTGGCATTCCTCAGCAGTGCCCTAAATCCGCTGCTCTATGCCTGCGCCGGACGGGGACTGTGTCGCACTGCTGGGGCTGCACTCCTGCCCTGGCTCCTAGAGGGCTCCACAGCCTCCAGCAGTGCCCGTAGGACTGTCACCCATCGGGCCAGAAGCTCGCGGGGACAGCGGGAGAATGGAGGCAAGGAGGTGGCCAGGGAGGATGTGGGGATGGGGGATGGGAGGACAGTGGCAGAGGGAACAGTAACAGGTGATGAGGGGACAGTACTGGAAAGCACTGAGATGGGGGACAGTGGGAGGGTGTGATGGATGGAAAGGCTTTTGGATGGATGTTGTCATTATATTGTGGGGTGGCATGGGGAGGGGTCCCTGGGGTCCTCTAGGGTTGCATTGGGGATTCCCAGGGGTAACTGTGGGAGCTTTAGGGGAGGGTGGCCTTTAGGGGTTATTGGGAAAACTCAGGGGATATCGGGGAGTCTCAACATGTGGGTCTCAGTGAGGACATTCAGGGAGGAACTGGGAGAGCTGAAGGATGTTTGGGGGCCCGGGGGTGTCCTGAAGCATGCCTAGGATGTCACCACCACACACAGAGGTGTCCCCATGGCATATGACAGGTGTCCAGGGGACCATAGGGTGTCACCATTGTGTCACTGGAATGTCACAGCAGGGTCCCAGGAAATTCATCTGGAATGCTGTTGGAGTGTCCTCAGGGGTCTCTATGGAGTGTCATCATGGAGTCAAAGCTGTGTCATAGCTGATGGTGTCACTGCTGGATGGGGCCACATGTCCCTTTCCCATGGCCACCTCATCCTTTGGTGACATCACTGGTGACTTCATACCCTCCCAATGGGCTCAGCCCTGCCTCCCAGAGTCAGTGATGGCAACACCTGTGCCTGTTTGTGTTTTTACAGGAAGAAAAAATAAAGTACATAACTTCACAGTTTTGCCTCATTCTTCCCCATTTTGCTGAGGGCCAACAAGGCAACCTCACCCAGAGCCACAGGATAGGGGACACAGGGGACAGCAGATGGATGTGGGGACTGGGAAGAGAGACAGGGACAGAATGGGGGCGTGGGATGGGAAGGACAGGTGGCGCAGAAAAGGGACAGTTTGGGATGTGAAAGGACATGGGCTGAAGAAGGGGTGCAGGGACAGGACTGGGGCTGTGAGGGGGGACATACAGTGGGTATAGGAGAAGGGATGAGGCGGGAGCACTGGGATGAGGAAGAGACACTGGGTCAAAGCTGGATACACAGTACAGGGTTAGGGGAAGAGAAGAGGGACACTTTGTCATAAGGCAATGAATTCCCCTAAACCATGGGGTCTGGGCTTGAGAACTGGGACGCCGCTTGGCTGTCTCTCCATGCTCTTCTGTGGTCTGCTCTGTCCCCTGCTGGTGCGGCACTGCCACCATCGGTGCAGCTGGCTTGGAAATGGAGCAGGGAGTGAGGGTCTCAGTGCAGGGTGGGAATCAGATGAGGAGTGCCCGGGAATCCCTTCCAGACCCAGCGTGTTTCCTGCAAGAGGATACCACTGTGAGCCATGATGGATATTTTGGGGAGCTCAGACCCCACAGCCAGAGCCCTCACCTATGCCTCCACCACCAAACTGCCCCGGTGATGATGGCAGTGAGGAAAAGGATGGTGATGGTGACGACGATGGTGGAAGACGCACTGGGGTTTTCTTGAATGGGGAGAGAGCAGAGGATAGCCGTGAGCATGTGGCAGCTCCAGGCCACCCAAATCCCATCCCCATTCCCTACCCCAGAGGACGAGGAGGCTGTGGTCACCCAGGCTGCAGTGCTGCACACGGCAGGCGTAGCTGTGCCCGTCCCGGGGGGACACCAGTAGGGTGCTGCGGAGCTGGTAGGTGAGGTCTGCGTTGGGTAACACAGCGCCGGTGCTCAGCGCTGGGCTCGGGGGCACCTCTCTGCCGTCCCGCAGCCAGGCGACGGTGATGGGCCGCGGGTAGAAGCTGGTGACACGGCAAACCAGCAGGAGCTGCGCTGGGCCGGCTGTGTGGGCGAAGACCACAGCGATGGGTGGCACTGGGGACAGCAGCAATGGGAGTTCAGTGTGAGCACAACTCAATCTGGGAGCAACAGGGTGGCTATCTGAGGGCCAAGGATCGCTCACCTCGTCTCTCCAGATCTGTCCTCCCTTCCTTGTGCAGCATGAGGATGTAGTCTGGCAAGGAGGTGGAGAAGATGTGCTCCAGAAGCCCCGACACGGCGCGGAGGTCAGTGAGGGTGTTGCTCATCAGCTCAGCCAGCAGGGTGGACCTCCGGGGAACCCAGTGCTCCCCACTCAGGTCGTATGTCACCAGGTCTCTGCCACCTTCCCCAATGTTGACAAAGCTCCATCTTGTTCCGTTGGTGTAAAGCTTGCAGCCTGTGTGGATCTGGAAAACCAGTGGGTCTGCAAGGGGCAGAAGGGTATGTGAGCATGGGGACATGAAGATGGCTGGGGAGGTGTGGGCACGATGGGCACCGTGACCACATGAGCTGCCAAAGGAGAAGAGCCGAGCAGTGCAGGGTGGCAGCTCAAGCACTTTGTCCTGCAGAATGTCCCCCTGCAATATTTTCCTTCGTGTTTTCCCTTCCCTGATTCGTGCCAGGTGATTCCCATGGCCCTGTTAATTGTGGGAGCAGATCCTACATGTCCTCCATATCAGGGGAGCAGGATCAGGGGGCAGAAACCCCGCAACGCATTTCAGCGCTCCACTGAAATCTCAGGAGACAGAGTGTTTCCCATCACCCTTTGGAGGCTGTCAGCCCCTGCCAAAAGACCCCACAACCCATCACTTTTTGGAGGCTGTCAGACCCCTAGAAGATCCCACAAACTCTGTTGCTTGGTCTGCAGCTGTCCCTCCTACTCACAGTCCAACCCTGCCTTTGTAGCCATCTCATGCATGAACCGAATCGTATTGCGTATGCCGACCATGGAGAAGGACAGAATCTTCTTCACTTCACTCTTAGCCGTGGCCTCGTGGACCCATGGCCGGCAGATGTTTAAGTTCCAGGTGTGTGGATCCAGCACCCCTATGGGCACATCTGCCAGCAGAGCCGTCCCAGTCAGTTCTGTGGAGCTGATGTTATCCAAGAGCAACGTGTAGAAGAGCTGGAAAAACTGCAATTCTTCAGGGGGAGGGCATGAGGCTGCAGGAAAGAGGGGAGTGAATGGTGGATGTACCCCATTGCCCAGGTGACCATCTCTGCTGTAGAAGGACATGCAGGGTGTCATGGCAAGAAGCTCATCCACATGATCCCCAGTCTAGAGGCAAGTGGGCATGGACAGGGGCCCCTTTGGGTGCTGTGAGGCTGGGGGCAGCCCCTCGGTGCTGGAGACTATTCCCATCACACAGGAAAAGGTCTCTTAGCCATGCCTCCCCACACACTGCTATAGGGTCCCATGATGATGGCTGGGGTGAGCAGGGGCTCCCACTTACTTTCTGCTTCTGCCCATGTCTCGTGGAGGAGAAGGAAGAGGAAGAGGCAGTGAGGCCACATCGTGCCTGCAGCGAAGGCAGTGCAGCAGGGATGGTGGGAAGAGGAAGTGCAGTGGGGTCCCGAAGGCTGCGCTCCACCAATGGGGCTGGCCAGTGAGGTTTCGGGGAGGGTCTAAGATGGGGGCTGGAGAAGCATATGAGGGAATGAGGCTGAACTTGTTTTCTTTTGGATCACCGTGCAGCAACTGCACCCCTCTACTGGTGGCAGAGAGTGAGGACATTTGTGCCAATATTGGGGTGCTGCAACATGTGATGGGTGCTGGGCAAAGGGTCATGGGGTGACCAGGAGCCCCCATCTCCCCCTAGCCAGCCACCCCCAGGCACAAACAGACATGTTTCTCTTCCCCTTTCCTATGGGCCCCATACTGGGGCCAAAGCAGAACTGAAACTCAGTCGAGGGGAAGTGCAGAGCCGGTGTGGATGGTTCCAGTGCTGTCCCTCCTGACTGCACTTGGTGTCCCTGAAGGGCTGTGGGGCTTCTGCCCACTCAGACCCCGGTGGCACTGCGGTGACCCCAGAATGTGGGGTTTCGACTTCCCAGGTGAGGGCTGAGCCCCGGAGGTCCTCAGGTGCTCCCATGGTGCGTGTACCCTCTGGGCACCACTTCTCCTCACTCCCTCTTGGCTTTCCCTCGAGCCCCTTCCCTCTGCATGCCCCTTCCCAGCCCCGTTCTGCCCAGAGGTGCGCAGAGGCACTGCTGGGATCCACTGCTTTCGGAGCCAGAATTGTTCAGGAGTGCGGATGGGTTCCTCCCAGGGCTGAGACTGGGGTGCTGCCCCCATCATCTGGGAGCACCTCGCCCCACAGCACGGTTATGCCCACAGAGGAAGTACTCGTGGGCTGGGATTTCCGCACAAGCTGTACAACCTATGGGTCTAATTATTCGTTTATTCCACGCTCCGTTTGCCTCAAACCTGCCTGTTTTCACCCAGATCCCACTCACACCCACATCTCCATGGTGAGCAAGGCAGTGTTTGAGCGTCGCTTTCCTCTCGGAGCACAGTAGAGCTCAGTGCTGCTCAGCACTTCCAGCGCCGCTGATGGGCGTCGCTGGAGGGGGAATTGGGCACAAATATCTCCAGAATACGGTTAATAAAGGCGGTGGGTGGGCAATAAAATGCAGAAGGTGCCAATGGGAGGGCGCAGCTCGCTGCTCGTGGGCAGGTGGGTACCTTTATCAGGGCTGGGGGAGCTGCCGCGAGTACTGGGGCGCCTTCACGAGGTGCAGCGCTGAGAAGCACTCAACTGTGCCCCCTCCCCTCACCGGGCGTTCCGCGGCCGCAGCCCCCGTAGTGTCCCGCGGCTGTCCCATCCTGCGCTGCGCTGCGGTGCTCCTCCAGAGGGATGCTGCGCTCCTCGTCCAAGCGCTGCCGCTTCCTGCAACGGGAATGGGCGCTGCGGGGCGGGGCGGGGGTCTCTCGGAGGAGCAGCGGGGCAGGAGGTGCTCTCACCTGTATCTCCACACCAACACTGCGGCGACGGCGGCCGCAGCCAGCAGCAGGACCGCCCCGAGCCCCGCGCTCAGCCCCCGCTTGGAGTGCTCTGAGGAACACAGCCCGTCAGCTCTCTTGCTCCTCGTGCCGAGGGAACAGGGCTCGGGAGCCGCATCCCCGAGGGGAACAACATACCCCAGGGGACGAGGAGGCTGCGGTCACCCAGGCTGCAGTGCTGCACGCGGCAGGCGTAGCTGTGCCCGTCCCGGGGGGACACCAGCAGGGTGCTGCGGAGCTGGTAGGTGAGGTCTGCGTTGGGTAACACAGCGCCGGTGCTCAGCGCCGGGCTCGGGGGCACCTCTCTGCCGTCCCGCAGCCAGGTGACGGTGATGGGCCGCGGGTAGAAGCTGGTGACACGGCAAACTAGCAGGAGCTGCGCTGGGCCGGCCGTGCGGGCGAAGACCACAGCGATGGGTGGCACTGGGGGATGGAAACGAGGGGATTGCAGTGCGGCACGGCTCAGCCCCCACGTCTGGGGCTGATGTGGCAGCACCAGGATCAGCTCACCTTGTCTCTCCAGATCTGCTTTCCCAGCCTGGATGAAAATTCTCAGAATGTCCACACAGGTGTTGTTGAGGAGCACTTGGATCACCTCATTGAGAGTGCTGGCATTCACCATCAGGTGCTCAGCTATGGCTGCCAACTGGTTATGTTGCATCTGATCCCAAGTGCCTTTATCCAGGCAGAAACGGAGGAAATTCTGGCCCTCGTAAGCAATGTCTAAGAAGGTCCTGATGGTCCCGTTGGACTGGAGCTCACAGCCTATGGAGGACTGGAAGACAAAAGGGTCTGGGGGCAAGGGATATTGTGGTAGAGTTGGTATGTGGGATACTCAGCTTTGTGGCCACTTTGGGTCTCACTGAGTGTTGCCCCATGCCTAAAAACTCTGGTTCTTGTATCCAATGTCAAAAAAAGGTCCTGGTGGTCCAAAGCTCAGTCAAGTGAATGTTTGTGTCCTGCAGCCAGAGGCAGGACAAGGACATATTGTCCCAGCACTGTCACCTCCCGAGAACACCATTCTCTCGGTGCCCTGGGGAAAATGTATGAGTCCCCAAGGGGCTGCTGGGCTCTGGAGAATGGATCCAGTGCTGCACCAATGTCTCTCTGCACCCCATCCCCCTCCAAGCACAACCTATTCCTTCTGGGATGTTCCCTGCCATGGTGGTGACACGGGGACAGCCCATGCAGGGATGCTGGGGCTTAGCCCTAGCACCCAGTGACACTGAGTCAGCCCCCGGGGAATGAGCACTGCACATCACTTCCCTTCTCTGGAACCACTCTACAGAGAAGTGGTGACGCTGAAGTGTCCCCAAGGGCCCAAATCTGGCACCTGTGGTCTGATTTCCTGCACAGCCCATCAAGGAGATGTCCAGCCCTGGAACTGTGATGTCTCTGTCCCTCCTGTCAGGGCTAGTGTCTGGAAGGACAGTAGAGAGCAGCCAGTGGGCTGGCAAGGATTGGCTGTAGTGTGGCTGCTGAGAGTACCCACTGTTCCCTCAGGTGAATGTAGGTCCCCAGTCTGCCCAGCAGGTATGCACTCTTTATCATAGTCTGCCACAGTGTGATCACTGTTCCTTACTATACTGAAGCTTGATCTGCCCCAGAGGGGACTTTGGAAATGGGGTGGGGAAGGGACACGTACAGGGCACTGTGGTGTACATCTGCACCAGCCTGCTGAAATCTCTCACGTATGACTTGATGGAGCTCTCGATGACATCCCAGTCACCTTTTGGCAAGGATGGGCGCAGCCAGGGCCGGTAGTAGTGGATGTTCCCAGTGCGGCTGTCCAGAGACCCCATTTCCACGTCCCCCAAGAGTCCCAGTCCTCCCACAAGCACGGAGGTGCTGTTTTGGAAGGTGGCGAAATGGAGAAGCTTGAGCATGTGGGAGCCTGCAGGAGATGGGAAGAGAGCTGGGGGAAGTGTCCCCAGTTTTGTCATTGCTGATGGCTCCTTGGGGCCCCCCATAGCTCGCCATCACCTCAGCTTCATCTATCCCCCAGCTTGACCACAGCCCCGTAAGGGAGGATTTGTGAGGTGAGAAGAAAGGGTTAGGGTAAGCCATGGTTAAAACTTACCCTCTGGCTCTGCCCAGGTCCCAGGGAAGAAGAACAGAAGGAGGACGGCGTGGGGCTGCATGGTGTCTGCAGTGCAGCTCCTCACAGATGCAGCAGGATGATGAAGGGACTGCTCACTTCTCAAGGCAGCTCTCGCCTTGCTGGTGGCACTGGGTGGCCAAAGCAGCCAATAGGTTCTGTGCTGAGGTTTTGGGGAGGTCCCTGAGGTGCCCTCTGCAGGGAGCTGGGCTGAGGTATTCAGGCTATGGGTCTGGAAGGATTCTTTCTGGCCCATGGCTGAACCGAAAAATCCTCAAGGGTTACCATGTAGGGATGGCACAAGTGGTCTCCTCCTCTTGTAAGTCTGTCCCAGGAGCCATCCTGCCTGAGGTGACTTTGAGGTCAGTCTCCAGTGGGAGACCTCCAAAGACCAAGAGTCACTTGAAAGGAGCATGGGACCAGGAGACACATCAGAATGGACTGCAGGGACAAGGAACACGAGGAGGCACACTGAGACCAGCCCACCAGCAGCACTCCACTGTCCTTCAGACACTAATGGCCCTGCTGAGAGAGACAGGGACATCACAATTTCAGATCTTAACGTTACCTTTCTAATAATAACATGTCATCAGACTTAGATGGTTAAGTTAGTCTAGTTTGATTTTTGCAAAACGCTGTTAATCGCCTTGCATATTCCCCATTACTATAAACAGAACCACCACATACATTTTTAACAACTCAAGTTTTACTTATTGGCATTTTTTAATTTTTTTTTTTAATGCAAGAAAGGCATTTACTAAAAAAAAAAATAAACCCGAAACATTAAAAATATTAACAAGACAGTGTCTGAGAGAACATTAAGATGGCCCTGTGCTCGCTGCTAACCTACCCTATCATTAGATGTGCCACATAATGAGATTTTAGTGCATCAACTAAAAAAAAAAAAAAAAAAAAAAAAGCATGACAATATAAATTCGATCATTTCTTACAGATATTCATAAGCAGTTAACACAGGTTTCTTGGGTTTGGAGAATTGTTCCCTCTTTTTCTTTTTTTTTTCTTTTTTTTTTCTTCTTTTCTTCTTCTCCTTCTTTTTCTTATTCATTTGTTCTTCATTTCTACCCAATCCCCCCGCTTAACTTCGTGTTCGTCACTTGAAATCAGAATGGAGAAGCCCTTTCCGCGGTCTCTACTGCCACCGCGTGGCCAAAGTGAAGAACTGCACCGCGCTGTGACGAGGGGCGGAAGCGCTGGTGGCGGCTTTAGGGAGCGGAGAGGGATCAGAGGAGCTCATGGAGCGCAATGTGCGCGCTGGCCCCCTCAGACTCTCCTCCTTCCCCCGCTGATCTGTAGTGATCGGTGGTGCCCCGCGGAGCACCAGATTTTAGGTAACCAAATAGTGAAGTATTTACATGATGGCCTTTAAACGTAAAACAAGTGAAATATCGATAAAAGAGCATGCGCAGTGTAGCGCAAAAGCTGGCACATGCGTATTGTTCTATCAAAACTAGCGCATGCGTAATGCTGTGCTAAAACTGGCACATGCGTGTTGTAGAGCCGAAACTGGCGCATGCGTACTGTTGTGCTAAAACTGCCGCATGCGTACTGCTGTGCTAAAACTGCCGCATGCGCACTCTTGTGCCAAAACTGGCGCAAGCGTACTGCTCTGCTAAAAAATGGCGCATGCGTACTGGTGTGCTAAAACAAGCGCATGCGTAGTGCTGTGCTAACACTGGCGCATGCGTACTGCAGTGCTAGCACTGGCACATGCGTACTGATGTGCTAAAACTGGCGCATGCGCGTTGTAAAGCCGAAACTGGCGCATGCGCACTCTTGTGCCAAAACTGCCGCATGCGTACTGCCCTGCTAAAACTGCCGCATGCGTACTGCTGTGCTAAAACAAGCGCATGCGTACTGCTGAGCTAAAACTGGCGCATGCGCACTGTTGTGCAAAACTGACGCATGCGTGTTGAAAAGCTAAAAATTGTGCATGCGTACTGCTGTGCTAAAACTGCCGCATGCGTACTGCTCTGCTAAAACTAGCGCATGCGTACTGCTGTGCTAAAACTGGCGCATGCGCATTGTTGTGCCAAAACTGGCGCATGCGTGTTGTACAGCCGAAACCTGTGCATGCGTACTGCTGTGCTAAAACTGGCGCATGCCTACTGCTGTGCTAGAACTGGGGCATGCGCACTGTTGTGCCAAAACTGGCGCATGCGTGTTGTTAAGCCGAAACTGGCGCATGCGTACTGTTGAGCCAAAACTGCCGCATGCGCACTGTTATGCCAAAACTGACGCATGCGTGTTTTAGAGCCAAAACGGGCGCATGCGTACTGTTGTGCCAAAACTGGCGCATGCGTGTTGGAGAGCCGAAACGGGCGCATGCGTGCTGCTGTGCTAATGCTTCCGCATGCGCACTGTTGTGCAAAAACTGGCGCATGCGTGTCGTAGAGTTACAACTGGCGCATGCGCACTGCTGTGCTAAAACTGACGCATGCGTGTTGTGGAGCTGAAACTGGCGCATGCGTACTACGATGCTAAAAACCAGCGCATGCGTACTGATGTGCCAAGAGTCGCACATGCGCACTGTTGTGCCAAAACTGACACATGCGTGTTGTTAAGCCGAAACTGCTGCATGCGCACTGTTGTGCCAAAACTGGCGCAAGCGTGTTGGAGAGCCGAAACTGGCGCATGGGCACTGCTGTGCTAAAAGTCGCACATGCGCACTGCTGTGCCCAAACTGACGCATGCGTGTTTTAGAGCCGAAACGGGCGCATGCGTACTGTCGTGCTAAAACGGGTGCATGCGTACTATTGTGCCAAAACTGGCGCATGCATGTTGTTAAGCCGAAACTGGTGCATGCGCACTGCTGTGCCAGAACTGGCGCACATGCGCACTGCTGTGCCAGAACCGGCATGCGTGTTGTGGAGCCGAAACTGGCGCATGCGTGCTTTTGTGCCAAAACAGATTCCTTCGGGGACTGTGGTGTGCAGGGGAATCCAGGTGTGCTCTCACATCTCATCAGTTGGCCACCATCCCCACCCTGTAGTGCATGGGGATGCTCTGTGTCACTGTGTTGTCACCCAGCATCTCTGGAGCTTCACTGGAGTTGTGGGGACAGGCAGCCAGGTCACCTCCAGCATCACCCCAGCAATGACACCTGACATCACCCTAGTGCCACCCCAACATAAGCACCTCCCTCCTAACAATTGTTACTGCTTAATATCACCAGTATCACCTGCAACATCCCTCCAGCACCACTGTCACTCCAGTATC
Source organism: Tetrao urogallus (assembly GCF_951394365.1). Taxonomy (NCBI): domain Eukaryota; kingdom Metazoa; phylum Chordata; class Aves; order Galliformes; family Phasianidae; genus Tetrao; species Tetrao urogallus. The sequence continues at coordinate 22,498 of NC_136850.1, read as the reverse complement.
TCCCCTCAAGCATCACTCCTTGATATTAAATCCCACCGATACCTAACATCACTCCTGGCGTCATCACCTCTCAGCATCACTGCCTGATGTTACCCCTCAGTAATACCCCAACATCACCCTCCAACATCCCTTCCCAGTGTCACCACTGCAACAGCATCACCCCTTGATGTTAAACCCCAGTGAACCCCCATCAGCCCCCACATCACTCCCTAGTATCACCCCAGTGTCACCATAATCCCCATAAACAGGAAGCAGAACCCCTAGAAGTGCCCTATTACTATCTGACCCCAGAGAGACAGCAAACTGCTGAAAAGACAGAGAAGGAACATGCCAGCAGAGGATGCAACAGGCAGTACCAGCAGGGCGTCCCCTGCTTCAAAGGGCACTTTGTCTTTCATCCCCACTGCAGTTTCTCTCCTTCTTTGGTTTTCCCCTGGGTCTGCAGGGTTTGTTCCATTGCACATTGTACCAGCATGGTACAGAGCCCAAATAGAAGAGAACCCCTGACAACCTTGCCTCCAACAACCAACCTCAGCCCCAGCAAACAACTTTGCCCCCCAACACCCCCTCACCTCCTTGTCACTCCCTAATATCCCCTCAGTATCTTCCCAACAATGTCACAGCCCAGCATCACTCCCCAACATGATCCCAGCATCCCCACCCCCATCACCCCAACATGTCTCCCCCCAGTGATAACCCACCATCACCACAGTGCCATCCCCACAGCATCACCTCTATAATGAGCTGGAAAACACAGCAGCAATAGTTGAGCAGCTAAGCCCTAGGTTGCAGTAGATGAAGGTCAGCTCTAGCGCAGCATCAGTGAGCACACTCCCAAAGGAAACAAAACTGCTCTACATTGGAAAGCCTCAAGTTGGCAGAAACCCACAGTAAAAGCCCTGTTCTTCCACTGCCAGCCCTTAAATGGGGGCTGGGAAGGTGTGGATCCTGGCTCCACCCCTTCATCACTCAGCAACATTGCGTGCACCTGAGCTCCTCTGGATCGGCCCTGCCTTCCCACCAGGTTCTCCATCTCTGCTTCAAGCCGTGACTTAGCATTGCCACTACACCTTCACCATCACTCTGACAGTGTCACCCCAGTGTTATCCTCCAACAATGTCATGCCAGCATCACTCCCTGCTGTCACCCCATCTTCACCCCCCACTGTCACTCTCTGTTATCACCTCAACTTCACCCCTGGTGTCACCCCATAGGATAACTCCAAAATCACTCCTGCTCTCCCCCCACACTGTCCCTCTGTCCCTCCATCCCTTGCTGTACACCCCCCTGTCCCACCATGTCCCCTTGTGCCCAGCTGCTGGCATTAGCCCCCAGCTGCACCGTAGTGCCCCGTAAGTGGTTGTGTGTCACCTCCACTGTCACCTCCACCAGCACGTATGGGGAAAGCTCAGCCCCGTGTCACCCATGTTACCCTCAGTGTCCCCTCAGTGTCCCCTCTGCATTCCCGTGTCCCCTCCATGTTCTCATGTACCCTCTGTGTGCCCATATCCCACCCATTTCTCTGTGTCCTCCCTGCGTCTCCTCCACATCTCCATATATCCTTCATGTCTCCATGTCCCAGTGCCCCCCATCTCCTTGTCCCATCTGTGTTCCTATGTCCCCTCTGTGTCCCCACGTCCCCCCCATGTCTCTATGTCCCCATGTCCCCCCATGTCCCCATGCTTTCAATGTGGTGCAGCACAGAGTGGCTCACATGACACAACAGTGTCCCTGCCGCTGTCACCATTGCTATTCCTGCCACTGTTGCCACTGTCACCAGTGCTGCCGCTGCCTCCCGGAAGCTGATGGGCACCAGGGATGTGCTCTGGGGGGATGTGGGGACAGCAGGGATATTGTGGGGACATTGTAAGGAGATTGGGGGATTGGGGGACACTGGGGGGACACTAGAGATGTTGGGGGCACTGGGGGGACACTGGTGTCTTTGAGGACTGGGACACTGTGTGGCATGGGGACAGGTGCCCCCACTGCGGTGGCCCTGGCTCTGCGGAACGCCATCTCCAGGCAGTGCCAGATGGTGATGGTGGCATTGTGCGTGACCTCACCGTGGTTGTGCACTACCAGCACTGTGGTCACGTTGGCCACATGGCTGCCCAGCAGCAGTGTGACACCGGGCATCACCGTTACTGCAAGCTCAGGATGCTCATCTGCCCCACAGCGCTTCTCGAATGGCACCTGCGGTGGCACCGGCACATCCTGGCCCAGCCTGTTACCTCCATGTGTCACATCACCATCACACCCCAGAGTGCGCTGAGTAGCTGGGAGAGGGCTCGATGATGTCTCTGGAGCTGCTCGCTGCATACTCCATAGCTCTGGGACACATCCAGGTGTCTCTAGAGCCCATCGTGGGGCCATGAAAGAGTTCTGGGGCATACAGGGGGCACTGGGTTCCACAGGACTGAACTGACATGTGGCTGCTCGCCAAGTAGCTGTTACGTTGGCAATGTTTGGGACAGCAGCTCCTAGCAGGGCTGTGTAACCGCTCAGACACCGATAATCAATTGTTAATCTTCACCTTCCATTTGGTTTCGAAACTAGACGGACGGGCGAGTTATATGGGGAGAGTGTTCCGGAAATGTTTTTTCTCCAAATCTGTGACGACTTCAGAAATCCCACATCATGCTACAGCAGAAATGGGGTGCTGCAGTACATCAGTGATCTCTGATTCCCGGAGCACAGGGGCTGCATGAAGTATATACACGCTGCAGGCACCCTACTTCTTTGGGGTTTGGGTTGAATCTTGAGGATGTCAAATCCTGAATTGTTTTCACAATGGTCTTTAATCGCAAAGAAAGTAGGCGACACACGTTTCTCATTGGAAAGCCATAAGCTGTCCTCTCTAGTTTGGCAAACAGCGCTCGCTCCGATCACACCGGTGATCTCAACTTTGCCGTCCAGGCTGCACACACAGCTTTTCAGCATCTTGCTGTATCAGTACTGAAATTTGTGTGCTGTATCAGTACTGAAATTTGTGCTCCCCTATCTATTAGAAATTTTACCAAATGCCTTTGAGGACAGACTTCAGTCAAAATATGCATGCCACTGTTGCTCATCCTGTGATAAAACTCCCCTTGCCACACCTGCTCGTTATCAGTCTTTTTTTTTGTTGTTGTTTACAGTCTGAAGCAGTGATGGAGCACCTGGTGAGGGGTGTGGCCAGCCCTGCAAGCACAGGTGGAAGCAATTTGCCCGTGGGACCGGATAGGGCTGAGCTTGGCTCCACCCCTCCCTGCCTATATTTAAGGGCTGGGAACAGCAAGGGCAGCATTCCACTTGTGGGCTGCCTTCTTGGGAGTATTGGGAGCAAGTTTTGCCCTTTGGAATGGGGTGAGTGATTGATGCTTTATTGCAGGGCTTTGGTCTTTCCTTTTTGGGGATCCTGACCACTTTTAAGGGCTGAAAGCTGTAAGGGCAGCATTTCTCCATGGAGGCTGCTTCTTTTGGTGCATGGGCTGAGTGTTTGTTTTTGGAATGGGGTCATTGATTTCTTCTTTATTGTTGGATTGTAATTTCACTTTCTGGGGAGCTCCTGACCACATTTAAGGTCTGTTGGCAGAAGGAGCAGCTGCTGCACCTGGACATCGCTTCCTTTAGAATGTGGTGTAAACCCTTGAAACAGGGTGAGTGGTTTTTTTTTTTTGTTTTTTTGTTTTTTTTTTTTTTTTTCTCTCCAGGGTTGCAATATCTTGTTTTTGGGAGGATCCTGACCCCACTTAAGGGCTGGCAGCCTTTAAGGTGGTATCTGTCTTTGGAGACTGTCTCCTTGGGAGTGTGGGGTGAGGTCTGATCCTTGAGAAAGGGTGAGTGATTCCTTCTTATTTTAGGGCTGTGATCTTTCCTGTTTTTGGGGCATCCTGACCAGTGCTGGCAGATGTAAGGGCAGCGTTGATCTCTGGAGACTGTCTCCTGTGGAGCGTGGGTGAGTTTTGGTCTTTGAAAAGGGTATAAGTAGTTTCTTTGTTTTTTCTTTATTTCAGGGCTGCAATCTCCCTGTTGTTGTTTTTTGTAGTATGCTGGCCACATTTTAGGGATGGAAGCCATAAGGGCAGCATCTCTACCTGGACACTGCTTCCTTGGCAATGTGGGCTGAGTGTTCATCTTTGGAATGGGGTAATTTATTCTTTGTTTATTTCAGGGCTGTTATGCACTGCATCCAATCATGCAGAGTTGTTTAAGGGCATTCTGTGCACCCTTAGGTGTAATAAATCAGCTGATCTAATTTTTCAGCTCAATGGGGTTTAAGGATCGACTGGTCAGTGGTGTAAGCACTGTGAGATCTGCTGAGCAGATAACGGAACATCGCGAGCCCCATGTTTGTGCACTAGATTGTATGCAGGCAGGTTTTTGATGGCTGTGGGAAGCTCACACAGGGATCGAATGGGTTGCAGGGGGCTTACCTCGCTCCATGGGGTCTATTCTCCCAGCCCAATGCGCTACACGGCTGGCGATAGAGTGAGGTGCATCGACCAGGGCCTGAAGAACAGTCCCAGACGGCAGTGGCCATTTGCTTCATCCTCATTGAGCATAATGCGGTCTGCACCACTCGAGCATAGGGACAACAGGTATTTGTTCCTATTTTGTCTGGTTCTCTCCCACGTCTCCTTTACAAATTTGTCAATGGTAATGGATCCCAAGGCATCATTCTCAGAGCACATTGTGACTGACCACCTTGGGGTCCTACAGTCCTTTCTGTTTGAACAGCAGATCTGGCTTTGTCTTTATAGAAAGCCAAGGATTGTCCTCTTCCGGACCGCTGTACTCAGCATCACCAGCGTGATGAAGTGAAGCCCCTGGTCTGCTGAGTAGTGGGACTGGCCCAGAGAGGTTCTGTGATGGATGTGGGTTATCCCAGCTGGAGTACTTGGTACCATTGGTGGTGATCTCATCCAACTGCCACTCAACGAACAGGAACATCCACAGCCAGATCAGGCTGCCCAGAGCCTGACCCAGCCTCACCTTGGAAGGGACAGGGTGTCCATCATGTGTCTGGGTAACCTGTTCCACTGTGTCACCACCCTCACTGTACAAGATTTTCTTTATATCTAGGCTAAATCTTTTCTTGTTCTTCCCTTCAGGTATTGAAAGGCTGTTACCAGATCACCTTGGAGCCTTCACTTCTCCAGGCCGAACAGCTCCAGCTCTCTCTCTTTATAGGAAAGGTGTTCCATCCCTCGGTTTGTATCTGTGGACATTCTCTGGATGTGCTCCAACAGCTCCACGTCTGTCCTGCACTGTGGACATCTACATCCAGACACAGCACCTCCAGATGAGGTCTCACAGCGCAGAGCAGAGGGGCAGGACCGCCTCCCTTCACCTACTGACCGCGCATCTTTAGATGGAGCCCAGCATACAGTTGGCTTTCTGGGCCAGGAAGGTACATTGCTGAGTGCCCACTACTCAGCCTGTTGAGGTCCCTCTGGATGGCGTTGTCCCTCTGGTGTGTCACCACACCCCACAGCTTGGTGTCATTCGGGTGCACTCAACCCCACTGTCAATGTCACTGATGAAGGGGCAATCTCAGATGTTTATACAAACTCAGCAAAGAACACCTTGAGAGCAGCACCACAGCAAAGGACTTGCGGATCCTGGTGGCTGAGCCAGGATCCATGAGTGGACATCAGCCAGCAGAGTGCGCCTGCAGCCTGGAAGGCCAACTGTGTTCTAGGCTGCATTAAAAGAGGAGTGGCCAGCAGGGAGAAGGAGGTGATCGTCCCCATTTACTCGGCTCTTGTGAGGCCCCATCTGCAGCACTGCGTCCAGGCCTGGGGGCCCCAGCACAGGAAGGACATGGAGTTCATGGAGCGGGTCCAGAGGAGGGCACTGAGATGATCAGAGGGCTGGAGCAGCTCTCCTATGAGGAGAGGTTGAGGGAAACGGGCTTGTTCAGCCTGGAGAGGAGAAGGCTTGGGGGAGACCTCATTGCAGCCTTCCAGTACTTGAAGGGTGTGTATAAGCAGGAAGGGGAACGGCTGTTTATGAGGGTGGATTGTGATAGGACAACGGGGAATGGTTTTAAACTGAGACAGGGGAGGTTTAGGTTGGTTATTAGGAGGAAGCTTGTCATACAGAGGGTGGTGACGCACTGGAACGTGTGCTTTAGAGTCACTTCCAGGAGGATCAGCTCCGTGATTTTTCCCAGCACAGAGGTGAGACTGACATGTTGGTAGTTCCCAGGGTCACACTTTCTATCTGTAATAAGAGCTGTGCTGTTGCCTTTTTTCTGCTCACCAGGGACTTCACCTGACTGCCTCAACTTCTCAAATACCACTGAGAGCGGCTCGGTGACTGCAGTGGTGAATTCCCTCAGATCTCTGGGACTCATCTCATCAGGACCCAGAGACTTCTGGATGTTCGGGTTCTCAGGTGGTCCAGAACCTGATCTCCTATCACAGTGTAGGATTGGGAGGGGTCTGTGGGACCAGCATTGCTTCCTCAATCACCACCTACCAAACCAAAGGTGAGGGCTGTGTATAATGAGCAGTTATCAGAGAAGATGGAAGCAGAAATGTTGTTGGGTACCGCCTCCTTGCCTGTTGTTCCCAGCTCAGTGCTGCTGGTAAGCAGCATTGTGCACAGAGTGCAGCCATGTTGCTCTGAAAAAGGAGCGCAGGTTTGTGAAAGAGGCACATCTGCAGGGCAGTGCCTTCATTACTGCACTGTGTCCCACAGGTGGTAGCGGAGCTGCGGCGCTCCCGAGCGCCGTAACGACTGCATTGGGATGTGTGGCTCTTCACGGCAGCAGCAAGGAACCGGAATCTGCGTTTCCTGGAATGGCCGGGAACCTCACTTTGCTGGCTGGTAATTGTCTGCCCAGCAGGTAAGGGCAATGCTCACCCACCAGTGTTTACCCACTCCCTAGCATGGCACAGCACGGTGCTCCCAGAGCTCTTAATTGCACTTGATGGTGCCCGGAAGGCTGCCTGTCCTTTTCTTTCTGTGTTCTCCTTGACTCTGGCCTTTCGCTGCAGTGTTTTCCTTCCCTTTGCCCTTGCTGTTCCCTACTGCGTTCTCTTGCCCTCCTGTTTTTGTGTTCCATGCCGCGTTCATTTGGCCGTTGCCTTTGGCTTTCTTTGCCGCATTCACTTCAGCATTCAGTTTTGGCGTTCCGTGCTGCATTCTCTGGCCCTCCTGTTTTGGCTTTTCCCTCCATGTTCTGTTAGCCGTTGCCATTAGCTGGGCATTCTCTTTCCCTCCTGTTTTAGTGTTCCATGCCGCGTTCTCTTGGCCGTTGCCCTGGGCTTTCTTCGCCGCGTTCACTTCGGCATGCAGTTTTGGCGTTTCTTGCCGTGTTCTCTTGGCCGTCATCCTGGGCATTTCCTTCCACGTTCTCTTGGCCCTTGCCCTTGTCTGGGCATTCCCTTGCCCTCCTGTTTTTGTGTTCCATGCCATATTCTCTTGGCCATTGCCTGGGCATTCCCTGGGGCGCTCTCTTTGACCTCCTGTCTTGGTGTTCCAGCCGCATTCTGCATTGGCCTTCCTTGCTGCGTTCTCTTTGGCCTCCTATTTTGGCACTCCCTGCCATGTTTTTTTTAGCCCTTGCCTGGGCATTCCATGTCTTATTTTGTTTTGGTATTTTGTGCTGCGTTCTCTTGGCCTTTGCCCTTGGCCTTTCCTGCTGTGGTCTCTTTGGCTGTATATTTTGGCCTTTCCTGTTGCGTTCTCCTTGCCCTCACCTTGGCTTTCCATTGGTGCTCTCTCTGCTTTTGCCCTTGCCTTAGCTTGGCTGTTTGCTTTGCATTTACCTTGGCTTTCCATGGGAGTTCTGCTTCCCTTTGCCTGCCCTGGGAGTTCTGCTTGCCTTTGCCTTTGGCACTCTGGGATGAGCTGGGAGGCAGCGTTAACGTTAACCTTGACCTGAACCCACAGCTGAATGGCAGTTCTAACAATAGTTGTGTTAACCTGCTGTGTATCTGTAAACCAAACCCTTAACCCGGTATTAAAAATTTCTCTTGCCCTGAATGCTGCCGTAAAAATAATGCCCCATGTTTTCTGTCAAATAACCTGAATTGTGATTGTAGTGCAGTATACTGATGTTAAACCAACTGTAACTTCAACCCTATCAATAGCATTAATTACATCCCTAACGTTAATTATAATTAATGATAATCCTTGCGTCATCATTACGGCAATGTGCTCAGGGTGCAGCGCGTTCATTACTGTGTTGTGTCCCACAGGTGGTAGCGGAGCTGCGGCGCTCCTGAGCACTGTAAGGACAGCATAGAGATGTGTGGCTCTTCACGGCAGCAGCAAGGAACCGGAATCTGCGTTTCCTGGAATGGCCGGGAACCTCACTTTGCTGGCTGGTAATTGTCTGCCCAGCAGGTAAGGGCAATGCTCACCCACCAGTGTTTACCCACTCCCTAGCATGGCACAGCACGGTGCTCCCAGAGCTCTTAATTGCACTTGATGGTGCCCGGAAGGCTGCCTGTCCTTTTCTTTCTGTGTTCTCCTTGCCCTTGCTGTTCCCTACTGCGTTCTCTTTCCCTCCTGTTTTTGCGATCCCTGTGGCATTCTCTTGGCCATTTGCCCTTGGCCACCTTCGCTGCGTTCTCTTTGGCCTTCGGTTCTGGCCATCTGTGCCACATTCTCTTGGCCTTTGTCCTTGGCCTTCTTTGCCACGTTCCCTTTGCCTCCTGTTCTGGCGTTCCCTACAACAATCTCTTTGGCCTTCTCCTCTGGCGCTTGTGGCTGCGTTCTCTTTGGCCATTGCCCTCTGCCTTCTTTGCCCCATTGTCTTTGGCCTTCAGTTTTCAAGTTCCCTCAGCATTCGCTTCGGCCTCCTGTTATGGCGTTCCCTGCGACGTTCTCTTTGGCTTCGGTTTTGGCATTTCCTTCCACGTTCTCTTTGGCCATTGCTCCTGGCCTTCTTTGCCACGTTGTCTTTGGCCTCTTGTTTTGGCATTCCTTATGGCGTTCTCTTTGCTTTTGGCTTTGGCCTTCTGTGCCACATTCTCTTTGGCCATTGCTTTTGACCTTCTGCATCGGCCTTTCATGCAGTGTTCTCATGGACCTTGCCCTCCATTTTGGCCTTCTGCGTTGATCTCTTTGGTCTCCATTTTGACACTTTCTGCGGCCTTCTTCCTGGGCCTGACCTCTGACACGGCCTTCAGCGTTCTCCATGCCTTTCCTGTCCCTTTGCCTTTGCCCTCTGTTTTGGTGTTCCCTTGGGTGTTCTCCTTGCCTTTTGCTCTTGCCTTTGCCTTGGCCTTCCCTAATGGTCACTCTAAGTATAATTGTAACGTATCTAACCCTAACACCTTTACCCTGACCCTAATGAGCTCTGAAACCCAAATGCAGTGCTAATTTTAACCATGACAATACAGTTAGCTATACAAAGTGTCCAAATTAACCCTGAACCTACCCTTCACTCAGGCACTAAACCCCTCTGTAACCTTCTGTGTAATACTAACCCTAATCCTACAGCTTCCCCATTAAATACTCCTAACCTTACTCTTAAGCCGTTTCTCGGAGCGGTGTTTGGCTTCCACGTTTTGTGGGGGTGGGCTGACGGTGGGCGCGGTTTGGGTCTCGGTGTTTCTCCTCCTAAAGCGTGTCTCTCTGTATTACAGGTGAAGATGCCTTTGACGCTTCCAGTCGATGACTTCCCCCCTGGGACAGCCTCGGCTTTCCAGGCCTCCCACACTCACCGCCAGCTCAGTTCGGTTGAGCCGTTACCCGAATCCCCACTCCGTTCCCTTTCCATGATCTTCCTGTCATTCTGCCACAAGCCCCTACCACCGCCCAGGTCATCACAGGCAACATGTGGGATGCGGCACTCGGTCTCCTTGCAGTTCATCCAATTGGCCTAAGTCCAGGGATCCAACCCACCCGCACCCTTCCTGAGGGCCCTTCTACTTCCAGGCCAATCAACGCTTCCTTCTGATGCCATCTGCGTTCCTTCCTGGCTGCTTTAACTCTCATGCCCCTTTGTGGCCATTTTGAGAGTTGCGCTGATTTCAGCGTGTGCATTCAATTGACTTCAACCAAATTGGCTTTAGTTTTACATTCAATTAATGTAAACCAAATTGGCTTTAGTTTTACATTCAATCAATGTAAACCAAATTGGCTCTAGCTTTACATTGGTTGCGGGGTTGGGTTAGCTTTGCTTTGTTTGTTCCTAGGCAGGGCTAACCCAACCCCGTAACCAAGGGCCAGTGAAGGCGTTTTGTGTTCCTTCCCGGCCAGTCTGAGACTTGCGCCCCTTTGTGGCCATTTGAAGAGTTGCGCTGATTTCAGCGTCTGCATTCAATTTATCTCAATCAAATCGGCTTTAGCCTTGCAGTCATTTTGCATCAACCAAATTGGCTTTGCATTCAATTTATTTCAATCAAATTGGCTTTAATTCTATATTCAATTAATTTGAACCAAATTGGCTTTAGCTTTACATTGGTTGCGGGGTTGGGTTAGCTTTGCTTTGTTTGTTCCTAGGCAGGGCTAACCCAACCCCGTAACCAAGGGCCAGTGAAGGCGTTTTGTGTTCCTTCCCGGCCAGTCTGAGACTTGCGCCCCTTTGTGGCCATTTGAAGAGTTGCGCTGATTTCAGCGTCTGCATTCAATTTATTTCAACCAAATTGGCTTTAGCCCTGCAATCATTTCGCATCAACCAAATTGGCTTCAGTTTTACATTCAATTAATGCAAACCAAATTGACTTTAAGTTTGCATTGGTTGCGGGGTTGGGTTAGCTTTGCTTTGTTTGTTCCTAGGCAGGGCTAACCCAACCCCATAACCAAGGGCCGTTGGAGGCAATTTGTGTTCCTTCCCGGCCAGTCTGAGACTCGTGCCCCTTTGTGGCCATTCTGAGAATTGCAATTTCTTTGGATGGGCTGAGATCTGCACTGCTTTTGAGATGGGTTACAGTATACAACATTTTCACAAATGTGATGTCACTAATGGGGTATGGAGGCTTTGTACCCTTTCTCTGGTTGGTCTGACATCTATGTGAACTATGTGTTACAACTGTGTTGAATATGTGTGTGCTACACCTGTAAACTGCGTCGTGCCATAGATGCAACGTGTGTTGTGTTGCGCCTGTAAACTGTATTGTGCCATGTACAGAATGTATGGATGCTGTGCATATAAACTAAGTCATGGAATCAGAGACCCATATTCATTACATGTTCTGCTTCTACACGTGTAGTTGCTGGTATAGTGTAAATGTATATGAGTCATGTCTTGTTGAAACAGTGCTGTAATAAACAAATAGTTAAACAATGCAAGTATGTTGTGTGTCTTAGATTGTCACGGAAAGGACATGAAGGTAGGTGAGAAAGGTAGGTGCGGAGGGTGGTAGACGTGGGGTTAGACTTACTTACACGGTTAGACACGTGGATGGGTGGAGGGTTGGACACTAGGACGGTTGGACGGTTAGGGTTGGACGGTTGGACGTTTAGGGTTGGACGGTTGGACACTTGGACAGTTAGGGTTGGACACTTGGACAGTTGGACGGCTAGGGTTGGACAGTTGGACGGCTAGGGTTGGACAGTTGGACGGTTAGGGTTGGACACTTGGACAGTTGGACGGTTAGGGTTGGACAGTTGGACAGTTGGACGGTTAGGGTTGGACAGTTGGACGGTTAGGGTTGGACACTTGGACGGTTGGACGGTTAGGGTTGGACACTTGGACGGTTGGACGGTTAGGGTTGGACACTTGGACGGTTGGACGGCTAGGGTTGGACACTTGGACGGTTGGACGGCTAGGGTTGGACACTTGGACAGTTGGACGGCTAGGGTTGGACACTTGGACGGTTAGGGTTGGACACTTGGACAGTTGGACGGTTAGGGTTGGACACTTGGACAGTTGGACGGTTAGGGTTGGACACTTGGACGGTTAGGGTTGGACACTTGGACGGTTGGACGGTTAGGGTTGGACACTTGGACGGTTGGACGGTTAGGGTTAGGGTTAGGGTTAGGGTTAGGGTTAGGGTAGGGTTAGGGTTAGGGTTAGGGTAGGGTTAGGGTTAGGGTTAGGGTTAGGGTTAGGGTTAGGGTTAGGGTTAGGGTTAGGGTTAGGGTTAGGGTTAGGGTTAGGGTTAGGGTTAGGGTTAGGGTTAGGGTTAGGGTTAGGGTTAGGGTTAGGGTAGGGTTAGGGTTAGGGTTAGGGTTAGGGTTAGGGTTAGGGTTAGGGTTAGGGTTAGGGTTAGGGTTAGGGTTAGGGTTAGGGTTAGGGTTAGGGTTAGGGTTAGGGTTAGGGTTAGGGTTAGGGTTAGGGTTAGGGTTAGGGTTAGGGTTAGGGTTAGGGTTAGGGTTAGGGTTAGGGTTAGGGTTAGGGTTAGGGTTAGGGTTAGGGTTAGGGTTAGGGTTAGGGTTAGGGTTAGGGTTAGGGTTAGGGTTAGGGTTAGGGTTAGGGTTAGGGTTAGGGTTAGGGTTAGGGTTAGGGTTAGGGTTAGGGTTAGGGTTAGGGTTAGGGTTAGGGTTAGGGTTAGGGTTAGGGTTAGGGTTAGGGTTAGGGTTAGGGTTAGGGTTAGGGTTAGGGTTAGGGTTAGGGTTAGGGTTAGGGTTAGGGTTAGGGTTAGGGTTAGGGTTAGGGTTAGGGTTAGGGTTAGGGTTAGGGTTAGGGTTAGGGTTAGGGTTAGGGTTAGGGTTAGGGTTAGGGTTAGGGTTAGGGTTAGGGTTAGGGTTAGGGTTAGGGTTAGGGTTAGGGTTAGGGTTAGGGTTAGGGTTAGGGTTAGGGTTAGGGTTAGGGTTAGGGTTAGGGTTAGGGTTAGGGTTAGGGTTAGGGTTAGGGTTAGGTTAGGGTTAGGGTTAGGGTTAGGGTTAGGGTTAGGGTTAGGGTTAGGGTTAGGGTTAGGGTTAGGGTTAGGGTTAGGGTTAGGGTTAGGGTTAGGGTTAGGGTTAGGGTTAGGGTTAGGGTTAGGGTTAGGGTTAGGGTTAGGGTTAGGGTTAGGGTTAGGGTTAGGGTTAGGGTTAGGGTTAGGGTTAGGGTTAGGGTTAGGGTTAGGGTTAGGGTTAGGGTTAGGGTTAGGGTTAGGGTTAGGGTTAGGGTTAGGGTTAGGGTTAGGGTTAGGGTTAGGGTTAGGGTTAGGGTTAGGGTTAGGGTTAGGGTTAGGGTTAGGGTTAGGGTTAGGGTTAGGGTTAGGGTTAGGGTTAGGGTTAGGGTTAGGGTTAGGGTTAGGGTTAGGGTTAGGGTTAGGGTTAGGGTTAGGGTTAGGGTTAGGGTTAGGGTTAGGGTTAGGGTTAGGGTTAGGGTTAGGGTTAGGGTTAGGGTTAGGGTTAGGGTTAGGGTTAGGGTTAGGGTTAGGGTTAGGGTTAGGGTTAGGGTTAGGGTTAGGGTTAGGGTTAGGGTTAGGGTTAGGGTTAGGGTTAGGGTTAGGGTTAGGGTTAGGGTTAGGGTTAGGGTTAGGGTTAGGGTTAGGGTTAGGGTTAGGGTTAGGGTTAGGGTTAGGGTTAGGGTTAGGGTTAGGGTTAGGGTTAGGGTTAGGGTTAGGGTTAGGGTTAGGGTTAGGGTTAGGGTTAGGGTTAGGGTTAGGGTTAGGGTTAGGGTTAGGGTTAGGGTTAGGGTTAGGGTTAGGGTTAGGGTTAGGGTTAGGGTTAGGGTTAGGGTTAGGGTTAGGGTTAGGGTTAGGGTTAGGGTTAGGGTTAGGGTTAGGGTTAGGGTTAGGGTTAGGGTTAGGGTTAGGGTTAGGGTTAGGGTTAGGGTTAGGGTTAGGGTTAGGGTTAGGGTTAGGGTTAGGGTTAGGGTTAGGGTTAGGGTTAGGGTTAGGGTTAGGGTTAGGGTTAGGGTTAGGGTTAGGGTTAGGGTTAGGGTTAGGGTTAGGGTTAGGGTTAGGGTTAGGGTTAGGGTTAGGGTTAGGGTTAGGGTTAGGGTTAGGGTTAGGGTTAGGGTTAGGGTTAGGGTTAGGGTTAGGGTTAGGGTTAGGGTTAGGGTTAGGGTTAGGGTTAGGGTTAGGGTTAGGGTTAGGGTTAGGGTTAGGGTTAGGGTTAGGGTTAGGGTTAGGGTTAGGGTTAGGGTTAGGGTTAGGGTTAGGGTTAGGGTTAGGGTTAGGGTTAGGGTTAGGGTTAGGGTTAGGGTTAGGGTTAGGGTTAGGGTTAGGGTTAGGGTTAGGGTTAGGGTTAGGGTTAGGGTTAGGGTTAGGGTTAGGGTTAGGGTTAGGGTTAGGGTTAGGGTTAGGGTTAGGGTTAGGGTTAGGGTTAGGGTTAGGGTTAGGGTTAGGGTTAGGGTTAGGGTTAGGGTTAGGGTTAGGGTTAGGGTTAGGGTTAGGGTTAGGGTTAGGGTTAGGGTTAGGGTTAGGGTTAGGGTTAGGGTTAGGGTTAGGGTTAGGGTTAGGGTTAGGGTTAGGGTTAGGGTTAGGGTTAGGGTTAGGGTTAGGGTTAGGGTTAGGGTTAGGGTTAGGGTTAGGGTTAGGGTTAGGGTTAGGGTTAGGGTTAGGGTTAGGGTTAGGGTTAGGGTTAGGGTTAGGGTTAGGGTTAGGGTTAGGGTTAGGGTTAGGGTTAGGGTTAGGGTTAGGGTTAGGGTTAGGGTTAGGGTTAGGGTTAGGGTTAGGGTTAGGGTTAGGGTTAGGGTTAGGGTTAGGGTTAGGGTTAGGGTTAGGGTTAGGGTTAGGGTTAGGGTTAGGGTTAGGGTTAGGGTTAGGGTTAGGGTTAGGGTTAGGGTTAGGGTTAGGGTTAGGGTTAGGGTTAGGGTTAGGGTTAGGGTTAGGGTTAGGGTTAGGGTTAGGGTTAGGGTTAGGGTTAGGGTTAGGGTTAGGGTTAGGGTTAGGGTTAGGGTTAGGGTTAGGGTTAGGGTTAGGGTTAGGGTTAGGGTTAGGGTTAGGGTTAGGGTTAGGGTTAGGGTTAGGGTTAGGGTTAGGGTTAGGGTTAGGGTTAGGGTTAGGGTTAGGGTTAGGGTTAGGGTTAGGGTTAGGGTTAGGGTTAGGGTTAGGGTTAGGGTTAGGGTTAGGGTTAGGGTTAGGGTTAGGGTTAGGGTTAGGGTTAGGGTTAGGGTTAGGGTTAGGGTTAGGGTTAGGGTTAGGGTTAGGGTTAGGGTTAGGGTTAGGGTTAGGGTTAGGGTTAGGGTTAGGGTTAGGGTTAGGGTTAGGGTTAGGGTTAGGGTTAGGGTTAGGGTTAGGGTTAGGGTTAGGGTTAGGGTTAGGGTTAGGGTTAGGGTTAGGGTTAGGGTTAGGGTTAGGGTTAGGGTTAGGGTTAGGGTTAGGGTTAGGGTTAGGGTTAGGGTTAGGGTTAGGGTTAGGGTTAGGGTTAGGGTTAGGGTTAGGGTTAGGGTTAGGGTTAGGGTTAGGGTTAGGGTTAGGGTTAGGGTTAGGGTTAGGGTTAGGGTTAGGGTTAGGGTTAGGGTTAGGGTTAGGGTTAGGGTTAGGGTTAGGGTTAGGGTTAGGGTTAGGGTTAGGGTTAGGGTTAGGGTTAGGGTTAGGGTTAGGGTTAGGGTTAGGGTTAGGGTTAGGGTTAGGGTTAGGGTTAGGGTTAGGGTTAGGGTTAGGGTTAGGGTTAGGGTTAGGGTTAGGGTTAGGGTTAGGGTTAGGGTTAGGGTTAGGGTTAGGGTTAGGGTTAGGGTTAGGGTTAGGGTTAGGGTTAGGGTTAGGGTTAGGGTTAGGGTTAGGGTTAGGGTTAGGGTTAGGGTTAGGGTTAGGGTTAGGGTTAGGGTTAGGGTTAGGGTTAGGGTTAGGGTTAGGGTTAGGGTTAGGGTTAGGGTTAGGGTTAGGGTTAGGGTTAGGGTTAGGGTTAGGGTTAGGGTTAGGGTTAGGGTTAGGGTTAGGGTTAGGGTTAGGGTTAGGGTTAGGGTTAGGGTTAGGGTTAGGGTTAGGGTTAGGGTTAGGGTTAGGGTTAGGGTTAGGGTTAGGGTTAGGGTTAGGGTTAGGGTTAGGGTTAGGGTTAGGGTTAGGGTTAGGGTTAGGGTTAGGGTTAGGGTTAGGGTTAGGGTTAGGGTTAGGGTTAGGGTTAGGGTTAGGGTTAGGGTTAGGGTTAGGGTTAGGGTTAGGGTTAGGGTTAGGGTTAGGGTTAGGGTTAGGGTTAGGGTTAGGGTTAGGGTTAGGGTTAGGGTTAGGGTTAGGGTTAGGGTTAGGGTTAGGGTTAGGGTTAGGGTTAGGGTTAGGGTTAGGGTTAGGGTTAGGGTTAGGGTTAGGGTTAGGGTTAGGGTTAGGGTTAGGGTTAGGGTTAGGGTTAGGGTTAGGGTTAGGGTTAGGGTTAGGGTTAGGGTTAGGGTTAGGGTTAGGGTTAGGGTTAGGGTTAGGGTTAGGGTTAGGGTTAGGGTTAGGGTTAGGGTTAGGGTTAGGGTTAGGGTTAGGGTTAGGGTTAGGGTTAGGGTTAGGGTTAGGGTTAGGGTTAGGGTTAGGGTTAGGGTTAGGGTTAGGGTTAGGGTTAGGGTTAGGGTTAGGGTTAGGGTTAGGGTTAGGGTTAGGGTTAGGGTTAGGGTTAGGGTTAGGGTTAGGGTTAGGGTTAGGGTTAGGGTTAGGGTTAGGGTTAGGGTTAGGGTTAGGGTTAGGGTTAGGGTTAGGGTTAGGGTTAGGGTTAGGGTTAGGGTTAGGGTTAGGGTTAGGGTTAGGGTTAGGGTTAGGGTTAGGGTTAGGGTTAGGGTTAGGGTTAGGGTTAGGGTTAGGGTTAGGGTTAGGGTTAGGGTTAGGGTTAGGGTTAGGGTTAGGGTTAGGGTTAGGGTTAGGGTTAGGGTTAGGGTTAGGGTTAGGGTTAGGGTTAGGGTTAGGGTTAGGGTTAGGGTTAGGGTTAGGGTTAGGGTTAGGGTTAGGGTTAGGGTTAGGGTTAGGGTTAGGGTTAGGGTTAGGGTTAGGGTTAGGGTTAGGGTTAGGGTTAGGGTTAGGGTTAGGGTTAGGGTTAGGGTTAGGGTTAGGGTTAGGGTTAGGGTTAGGGTTAGGGTTAGGGTTAGGGTTAGGGTTAGGGTTAGGGTTAGGGTTAGGGTTAGGGTTAGGGTTAGGGTTAGGGTTAGGGTTAGGGTTAGGGTTAGGGTTAGGGTTAGGGTTAGGGTTAGGGTTAGGGTTAGGGTTAGGGTTAGGGTTAGGGTTAGGGTTAGGGTTAGGGTTAGGGTTAGGGTTAGGGTTAGGGTTAGGGTTAGGGTTAGGGTTAGGGTTAGGGTTAGGGTTAGGGTTAGGGTTAGGGTTAGGGTTAGGGTTAGGGTTAGGGTTAGGGTTAGGGTTAGGGTTAGGGTTAGGGTTAGGGTTAGGGTTAGGGTTAGGGTTAGGGTTAGGGTTAGGGTTAGGGTTAGGGTTAGGGTTAGGGTTAGGGTTAGGGTTAGGGTTAGGGTTAGGGTTAGGGTTAGGGTTAGGGTTAGGGTTAGGGTTAGGGTTAGGGTTAGGGTTAGGGTTAGGGTTAGGGTTAGGGTTAGGGTTAGGGTTAGGGTTAGGGTTAGGGTTAGGGTTAGGGTTAGGGTTAGGGTTAGGGTTAGGGTTAGGGTTAGGGTTAGGGTTAGGGTTAGGGTTAGGGTTAGGGTTAGGGTTAGGGTTAGGGTTAGGGTTAGGGTTAGGGTTAGGGTTAGGGTTAGGGTTAGGGTTAGGGTTAGGGTTAGGGTTAGGGTTAGGGTTGGGTTAGGGTTAGGGTTAGGGTTAGGGTTAGGGTTAGGGTTAGGGTTAGGGTTAGGGTTAGGGTTAGGGTTAGGGTTAGGGTTAGGGTTAGGGTTAGGGTTAGGGTTAGGGTTAGGGTTAGGGTTAGGGTTAGGGTTAGGGTTAGGGTTAGGGTTAGGGTTAGGGTTAGGGTTAGGGTTAGGGTTAGGGTTAGGGTTAGGGTTAGGGTTAGGGTTAGGGTTAGGGTTAGGGTTAGGGTTAGGGTTAGGGTTAGGGTTAGGGTTAGGGTTAGGGTTAGGGTTAGGGTTAGGGTTAGGGTTAGGGTTAGGGTTAGGGTTAGGGTTAGGGTTAGGGTTAGGGTTAGGGTTAGGGTTAGGGTTAGGGTTAGGGTTAGGGTTAGGGTTAGGGTTAGGGTTAGGGTTAGGGTTAGGGTTAGGGTTAGGGTTAGGGTTAGGGTTAGGGTTAGGGTTAGGGTTAGGGTTAGGGTTAGGGTTAGGGTTAGGGTTAGGGTTAGGGTTAGGGTTAGGGTTAGGGTTAGGGTTAGGGTTAGGGTTAGGGTTAGGGTTAGGGTTAGGGTTAGGGTTAGGGTTAGGGTTAGGGTTAGGGTTAGGGTTAGGGTTAGGGTTAGGGTTAGGGTTAGGGTTAGGGTTAGGGTTAGGGTTAGGGTTAGGGTTAGGGTTAGGGTTAGGGTTAGGGTTAGGGTTAGGGTTAGGGTTAGGGTTAGGGTTAGGGTTAGGGTTAGGGTTAGGGTTAGGGTTAGGGTTAGGGTTAGGGTTAGGGTTAGGGTTAGGGTTAGGGTTAGGGTTAGGGTTAGGGTTAGGGTTAGGGTTAGGGTTAGGGTTAGGGTTAGGGTTAGGGTTAGGGTTAGGGTTAGGGTTAGGGTTAGGGTTAGGGTTAGGGTTAGGGTTAGGGTTAGGGTTAGGGTTAGGGTTAGGGTTAGGGTTAGGGTTAGGGTTAGGGTTAGGGTTAGGGTTAGGGTTAGGGTTAGGGTTAGGGTTAGGGTTAGGGTTAGGGTTAGGGTTAGGGTTAGGGTTAGGGTTAGGGTTAGGGTTAGGGTTAGGGTTAGGGTTAGGGTTAGGGTTAGGGTTAGGGTTAGGGTTAGGGTTAGGGTTAGGGTTAGGGTTAGGGTTAGGGTTAGGGTTAGGGTTAGGGTTAGGGTTAGGGTTAGGGTTAGGGTTAGGGTTAGGGTTAGGGTTAGGGTTAGGGTTAGGGTTAGGGTTAGGGTTAGGGTTAGGGTTAGGGTTAGGGTTAGGGTTAGGGTTAGGGTTAGGGTTAGGGTTAGGGTTAGGGTTAGGGTTAGGGTTAGGGTTAGGGTTAGGGTTAGGGTTAGGGTTAGGGTTAGGGTTAGGGTTAGGGTTAGGGTTAGGGTTAGGGTTAGGGTTAGGGTTAGGGTTAGGGTTAGGGTTAGGGTTAGGGTTAGGGTTAGGGTTAGGGTTAGGGTTAGGGTTAGGGTTAGGGTTAGGGTTAGGGTTAGGGTTAGGGTTAGGGTTAGGGTTAGGGTTAGGGTTAGGGTTAGGGTTAGGGTTAGGGTTAGGGTTAGGGTTAGGGTTAGGGTTAGGGTTAGGGTTAGGGTTAGGGTTAGGGTTAGGGTTAGGGTTAGGGTTAGGGTTAGGGTTAGGGTTAGGGTTAGGGTTAGGGTTAGGGTTAGGGTTAGGGTTAGGGTTAGGGTTAGGGTTAGGGTTAGGGTTAGGGTTAGGGTTAGGGTTAGGGTTAGGGTTAGGGTTAGGGTTAGGGTTAGGGTTAGGGTTAGGGTTAGGGTTAGGGTTAGGGTTAGGGTTAGGGTTAGGGTTAGGGTTAGGGTTAGGGTTAGGGTTAGGGTTAGGGTTAGGGTTAGGGTTAGGGTTAGGGTTAGGGTTAGGGTTAGGGTTAGGGTTAGGGTTAGGGTTAGGGTTAGGGTTAGGGTTAGGGTTAGGGTTAGGGTTAGGGTTAGGGTTAGGGTTAGGGTTAGGGTTAGGGTTAGGGTTAGGGTTAGGGTTAGGGTTAGGGTTAGGGTTAGGGTTAGGGTTAGGGTTAGGGTTAGGGTTAGGGTTAGGGTTAGGGTTAGGGTTAGGGTTAGGGTTAGGGTTAGGGTTAGGGTTAGGGTTAGGGTTAGGGTTAGGGTTAGGGTTAGGGTTAGGGTTAGGGTTAGGGTTAGGGTTAGGGTTAGGGTTAGGGTTAGGGTTAGGGTTAGGGTTAGGGTTAGGGTTAGGGTTAGGGTTAGGGTTAGGGTTAGGGTTAGGGTTAGGGTTAGGGTTAGGGTTAGGGTTAGGGTTAGGGTTAGGGTTAGGGTTAGGGTTAGGGTTAGGGTTAGGGTTAGGGTTAGGGTTAGGGTTAGGGTTAGGGTTAGGGTTAGGGTTAGGGTTAGGGTTAGGGTTAGGGTTAGGGTTAGGGTTAGGGTTAGGGTTAGGGTTAGGGTTAGGGTTAGGGTTAGGGTTAGGGTTAGGGTTAGGGTTAGGGTTAGGGTTAGGGTTAGGGTTAGGGTTAGGGTTAGGGTTAGGGTTAGGGTTAGGGTTAGGGTTAGGGTTAGGGTTAGGGTTAGGGTTAGGGTTAGGGTTAGGGTTAGGGTTAGGGTTAGGGTTAGGGTTAGGGTTAGGGTTAGGGTTAGGGTTAGGGTTAGGGTTAGGGTTAGGGTTAGGGTTAGGGTTAGGGTTAGGGTTAGGGTTAGGGTTAGGGTTAGGGTTAGGGTTAGGGTTAGGGTTAGGGTTAGGGTTAGGGTTAGGGTTAGGGTTAGGGTTAGGGTTAGGGTTAGGGTTAGGGTTAGGGTTAGGGTTAGGGTTAGGGTTAGGGTTAGGGTTAGGGTTAGGGTTAGGGTTAGGGTTAGGGTTAGGGTTAGGGTTAGGGTTAGGGTTAGGGTTAGGGTTAGGGTTAGGGTTAGGGTTAGGGTTAGGGTTAGGGTTAGGGTTAGGGTTAGGGTTAGGGTTAGGGTTAGGGTTAGGGTTAGGGTTAGGGTTAGGGTTAGGGTTAGGGTTAGGGTTAGGGTTAGGGTTAGGGTTAGGGTTAGGGTTAGGGTTAGGGTTAGGGTTAGGGTTAGGGTTAGGGTTAGGGTTAGGGTTAGGGTTAGGGTTAGGGTTAGGGTTAGGGTTAGGGTTAGGGTTAGGGTTAGGGTTAGGGTTAGGGTTAGGGTTAGGGTTAGGGTTAGGGTTAGGGTTAGGGTTAGGGTTAGGGTTAGGGTTAGGGTTAGGGTTAGGGTTAGGGTTAGGGTTAGGGTTAGGGTTAGGGTTAGGGTTAGGGTTAGGGTTAGGGTTAGGGTTAGGGTTAGGGTTAGGGTTAGGGTTAGGGTTAGGGTTAGGGTTAGGGTTAGGGTTAGGGTTAGGGTTAGGGTTAGGGTTAGGGTTAGGGTTAGGGTTAGGGTTAGGGTTAGGGTTAGGGTTAGGGTTAGGGTTAGGGTTAGGGTTAGGGTTAGGGTTAGGGTTAGGGTTAGGGTTAGGGTTAGGGTTAGGGTTAGGGTTAGGGTTAGGGTTAGGGTTAGGGTTAGGGTTAGGGTTAGGGTTAGGGTTAGGGTTAGGGTTAGGGTTAGGGTTAGGGTTAGGGTTAGGGTTAGGGTTAGGGTTAGGGTTAGGGTTAGGGTTAGGGTTAGGGTTAGGGTTAGGGTTAGGGTTAGGGTTAGGGTTAGGGTTAGGGTTAGGGTTAGGGTTAGGGTTAGGGTTAGGGTTAGGGTTAGGGTTAGGGTTAGGGTTAGGGTTAGGGTTAGGGTTAGGGTTAGGGTTAGGGTTAGGGTTAGGGTTAGGGTTAGGGTTAGGGTTAGGGTTAGGGTTAGGGTTAGGGTTAGGGTTAGGGTTAGGGTTAGGGTTAGGGTTAGGGTTAGGGTTAGGGTTAGGGTTAGGGTTAGGGTTAGGGTTAGGGTTAGGGTTAGGGTTAGGGTTAGGGTTAGGGTTAGGGTTAGGGTTAGGGTTAGGGTTAGGGTTAGGGTTAGGGTTAGGGTTAGGGTTAGGGTTAGGGTTAGGGTTAGGGTTAGGGTTAGGGTTAGGGTTAGGGTTAGGGTTAGGGTTAGGGTTAGGGTTAGGGTTAGGGTTAGGGTTAGGGTTAGGGTTAGGGTTAGGGTTAGGGTTAGGGTTAGGGTTAGGGTTAGGGTTAGGGTTAGGGTTAGGGTTAGGGTTAGGGTTAGGGTTAGGGTTAGGGTTAGGGTTAGGGTTAGGGTTAGGGTTAGGGTTAGGGTTAGGGTTAGGGTTAGGGTTAGGGTTAGGGTTAGGGTTAGGGTTAGGGTTAGGGTTAGGGTTAGGGTTAGGGTTAGGGTTAGGGTTAGGGTTAGGGTTAGGGTTAGGGTTAGGGTTAGGGTTAGGGTTAGGGTTAGGGTTAGGGTTAGGGTTAGGGTTAGGGTTAGGGTTAGGGTTAGGGTTAGGGTTAGGGTTAGGGTTAGGGTTAGGGTTAGGGTTAGGGTTAGGGTTAGGGTTAGGGTTAGGGTTAGGGTTAGGGTTAGGGTTAGGGTTAGGGTTAGGGTTAGGGTTAGGGTTAGGGTTAGGGTTAGGGTTAGGGTTAGGGTTAGGGTTAGGGTTAGGGTTAGGGTTAGGGTTAGGGTTAGGGTTAGGGTTAGGGTTAGGGTTAGGGTTAGGGTTAGGGTTAGGGTTAGGGTTAGGGTTAGGGTTAGGGTTAGGGTTAGGGTTAGGGTTAGGGTTAGGGTTAGGGTTAGGGTTAGGGTTAGGGTTAGGGTTAGGGTTAGGGTTAGGGTTAGGGTTAGGGTTAGGGTTAGGGTTAGGGTTAGGGTTAGGGTTAGGGTTAGGGTTAGGGTTAGGGTTAGGGTTAGGGTTAGGGTTAGGGTTAGGGTTAGGGTTAGGGTTAGGGTTAGGGTTAGGGTTAGGGTTAGGGTTAGGGTTAGGGTTAGGGTTAGGGTTAGGGTTAGGGTTAGGGTTAGGGTTAGGGTTAGGGTTAGGGTTAGGGTTAGGGTTAGGGTTAGGGTTAGGGTTAGGGTTAGGGTTAGGGTTAGGGTTAGGGTTAGGGTTAGGGTTAGGGTTAGGGTTAGGGTTAGGGTTAGGGTTAGGGTTAGGGTTAGGGTTAGGGTTAGGGTTAGGGTTAGGGTTAGGGTTAGGGTTAGGGTTAGGGTTAGGGTTAGGGTTAGGGTTAGGGTT